>NW_026263367.1:600000-810000 GCF_947179515.1 Apodemus sylvaticus
TGTATGTCTAAGTGTGCAGCCTCAAAAGGGAACGCACAGAATAGTTTTCTCTCCAAACAATATGTAAGAATACCACGTTATAAGGAAATACAATGTTGCAGTGTAAAGACAAATACATACTTATTGGAAACACTTTACGAGAAGAATTAACGCATTGCAAAAAATTAGCTTGTATCTCCTAAACAACACGTAACTTGAAAAGATTTGGTGTGGCGTGTACGTCAAAATATGTAGCCTCAAAAGAGAACCAACAGGAGAATTTTCTTTCGTCAAAATTTTTCAGAAAACCACGTTTTAAGGAAATCCCGCATCGTGCGAAATCATCTCCTTTCTCCTAAACAACATGTTGTTACTCGAAAAGCTTTGGTGTTGCGTGTATGTGTAAGCGTGGAGCCTGAAAAGAGAAGGCACAGGAGAGTTTTCTGTCGAAAGAATATGTAAGAATACCACGTTATAAGGAAATACAATTTTGCAGATTAAAACAAATAAGTACATATTGGAAACACTTTACGAGAAGAAATAACGCATCGTACAAAATTAACTTGTATCACCAAACAGCACGTTGTAAATCGAAATGATTTGGTGTGACGTGAATGTCTAAACGTGTAGCCTAAAGAGAGAACCCACAGGATAATTTTCTTTCATCAAAATTTGTCAGAAACCACGTTTTAAGGAAATCTCACATCGTGCGAAATTATCTTATTTTTCCTAAACACCACGTTGTAACTTGAAAAGCTTTGGTGTTGCGTGTATGTCTAAGCTTGTAGCCTCAAAAGAGAACGCACAGGAGAGTACATAAGTACATATTGGAAACACTTTATGAGAAGAAATAAGGCATCGAACAAAATTAGCTGTCTTTACTCTGCAACACTGTATTTCCTTATAACGTGGTATTCTTACATATTCTTTCGAGAGAAAACTCTCCTGTGCCTTCTCTTTTGAGGCTACACACTTAGACATACACGCAACACGAAAGCTTTTCGAGTTACAACGTGTTGTTTAGGAAAAACAAGATAATTTCGCACGATGCGGGATTTCCTTAAAACGTGATTTTCTGAAAATTTTTGACAAAAGAAAATTCTCCTTTGGGTTCTCTTTTGATGCTACACGTTAAGACGTACACGCCACAACAATTCTTTTCGAGTTACAACGTGTAGTTTTGGAGATACAAGCTAATTTTGTACGATGCATTATTTCTTCTAGTAAAGTGTTTCCAATAAGTACGTATTTGTCTTTACTCTGCAAAACTGTATTTCGTTATAACATGGTATTCTTACATATTCTTTCGAGAGAAAACTCTCCTCTGCCTTCTCTTTTGAGGCTACACACTTAGACATACACGCAACATGAAAGCTTTTCGACTTACAACGTGTTGTTTAGGAAAAACAAGATAATTTCGCACCATGCGGGATTTCCTTAAAACGTGATTTTCTGAAAAATTTTGACGAAAGAAAATTCTCCTTTTGGTTCTCTTTAGATGCTACATGTTAAGACGTACACGCCACAACAGTTCTTTTCGAGTTACAACGTGTAGTTTTGGAGATACAAGCTAATTTTGTACGATGCGTTGTTTCTTCTCTTAAAGTGTTTTCAATACGTACGTATTTGTCTTTACTCTCCAACATTGTACTTCCTTATAACGGGGTATTCTACAATATTCTTTCGAGAGAAAACTGTCCTGTGCCTTCTCTTTTGAGGCTACACACTTAGACATACACGCAACATGAAAGCTTTTCGACTTACAACGTGTTGTTTAGGAAAAACAAGATAATTTCACACGATGCGGGATTTCCTTAAAACGTGATTTTCTGAAAAATTTTGACGAAAGAAAATTCTCCTTTCAGTTCTCTTTTGAGGCTACACGTTTAGACGTTCACGCCACACCAATTCTTTTCGAGTTAAAACGTGTAGTTTTGGAGATACAAGCTAATCTTGTACCATGAATTATTTCTTCTCGTAAAGTGTTTCCAATACGTACGTATATGTCTTTACTCTGCAAAATTGTATTTCCTTATAACGTAGTATTCTTACATATTCTTTCGAGAGAAAACTCTCCTGTGCCTTCTGTTTTGAGGCTACACACTTAGACATACACGCAACATGAAAGCTTTTCGAGTTACAACATGTTGTTTAGGAAAAACAAGATAATTTCGCATGATGTGGATTTCCTTAAAACGTGAGTTTCTGAAAAATTTTGACGAAAGAAAATTCTCCTTTGGGTTCTCTTAAAATTGTCCTTTGGGTGCTCTTTTGAGGCTACACGTTTAGATGTACACGCCACACCAAATCTTTTCGAATTACAACGTGTTGTTTAGGACATACAAGCTAATTTTGCAAGAGGCGTTATTTCTATCATAAAGTGCTTCCAATACGTACGTATTTGTCTTTACTCTGCCACACTGTATTTCCTTATAACGTGGTATTCTTACATATTCTTTCGAGAGAAAACTCTCCTGTCTGTTCTCTTTTGGGGCTACACACTTAGACATACACCCAACACCAAAGCTTTTCGAGTTAAAGCGTGTTGTTTAGGAAGAACAAGATAATTTCTCACGATGCGGGATTTTCTTAAAACGTGGTTTTCTGACGAATTTTGACGAAAGAAAATTGTCCTGTGGGTTCTCTTTTGAGGCTACACGTTTAGACGTACACGCCACACCAAATCTTTTCAAGTTACAACGTGTTGTTTAGGAGATACAAGCTAATTTTGTACGATGCTTTATTTCATCTCGTAAGTTTATGGGCTTCCAATACATACGTATTTGTCTTTACTCTGCAACACTGTATTTCCTTATAACGTGGTATTCTTACATATTCTTTCGAGAGAAAACTCTCCTGTGCATTCTCTTTTGAGGCTACATGCTCAGACATACACGCAGCACCAATGCTTTTCTAGTTACAACGTGTTGTTTAGGAAAAACAAGATAATTTCGCACGATGCGGGATTTCCTTAAAACGTGGTTTTCTGACAAATTTTGACTAAAGAAAATTCTCCTGTGGGTTCTCTTTAGAGGCTACACGTTTAGACATACACGCCACACCAAATCTTTTCGAGTTACAACGTGTTGTTTAGGATATACAAGCTAATTTTGTACTATGTGTTATTTCTTCTCGTAAAGTTTAAGTGTTTCCAATAAGTATGTATTTGTCTTTACTCTGCAACACTGTATTTCCTTATAACGTGGTATTCCTACATATTCTTTCGGGAGAAAACTCTCCTGTGCATTCTCTTTTGAGGCTACACGCTTAGACATACACGCAACACCAAAGCTTTTCGAGTTACAACATGTTGTTTAGGAAAAACAAGATAATTTCGCACGATGCAGTATTTCCTTAAAACGTGGTTTTCTGACAAAATTTGACGAAAGAAATCTCTCCTGTGGGTTCTCTTTTGAGGCTACACGTTTAGACGTACACGCCACACCAAATCTTTTCGAGTTACAGTGTGTTGTTTAGGAGATAAAAGCTAATTTTGCATGATGCGTTATTTCTTCTCCTAAAGTTTTTTCCAATAAGTACATATTTGTCAATACTCTGCAACACTGTATTTCCATATAACGTGGTATTCTTACATATTCTTTTGAGAGAAAACTATCCTGTGCATTCTCTTTGGAGGCTACACGCTTAGACATACACGCAACACCAAAGCTTTTCGAGTTACAACATGTTGTTTAGGAAAAACAAGATAATTTCGCACGATGCAGTATTTCCTTAAAACGTGGTTTTCTGACAAAATTTGACGAAAGAAATCTCTCCTGTGGGTTCTCTTTTGAGGCTACACGTTTAGACGTACACGCCACACCAAATCTTTTCGAGTTACAGTGTGTTGTTTAGGAGATAAAAGCTAATTTTGCATGATGCGTTATTTCTTCTCCTAAAGTTTTTTCCAATAAGTACATATTTGTCAATACTCTGCAACACAGTATTTCCTTATAACGTGGTATTCTTACATATTCTTTTGAGAGAAAACTATCCTGTGCATTCTCTTTGGAGGCTACACGCTTAGACATACACGCAACACCAAAGCTTTTCGTGTTACAACGTGTTGATTAGGAAAAACAAGATAATTTCGCACGATGCGGGATTTCCTTAAAATGTGGTTTTCTGACAAATTTTGACGTAAGAAAATTCTCCTGTGGGTTCTCTTTTGAGGCTACCCATTTAGACGTACACGCCACACCAAATCTTTTTGAGTTACCACGTGTTGTTTCGGAGATACAAGCTAATTTTTTGCCATGCGTTATTTCTTCTCATAATGTGTTTCCAATACTTTCGTATTTGTCTTTACTCTGCAGCAATATATTTCCTTATAACATGGTATTCTTACATATTCTTTCGAGAGAAAACTCTCCTGTGCATTCTCTTTTGAGGCTACACACTTAGACATATACGCAACACCAAAGCTTTTCTAGTTACAACGTGTTGTTTAGGAAAAACAAGATAATTCCTCACGATGTGGGATTTCCTTAAAACGTGTTTTTCTGACAAATTTTGACGAAAGAAAACTATCCTATGGGTTCTCTTTTGAGGCTACACGTTTAGACGTAGACACCACACCAAATCTTTTCGAGTTACAACGTCTTGTTTAGGACATACAAGCTAATTTTGCAAGATGCGTTATTTCTCTCATAAAGCGCTTCCAATACGTACGTATTTGTCTTTACTCTGCCACACTGCATTTCCTTATAACGTGGTATTCTTACATATTCTTTTGAGAGAAAACTCTCCTGTGCGTTCTCTTTTGGGGCTACATGCTTAGACATACACCCAACACCAAAGCTTTTCGAGTTAAAACGTGTTGTTTAGGAAGAACAAGATAATTTCTCACGATGCGGTATTTCCTTAAAACGTGGTTTTCTGAAAAATTTTGACAAAAGAAAATTGTCCTGTGGGTTCTCTTTTGAGGCTACACGTTTAGACGTACAGGCCACACCAAATCTCTTCGAGTTACAACGTGTTGTTTAGGAGATACAAGCTAATATTGTACGTTGCTTTATTTCATCTCATAAAGTTTGTGGGTTTCCAATACATACTTATCTGTCTTTACTCTGCAACACTGTATTTCCTTACAACGTGGTATTCTTACATATTCTTTCGAGAGAAAACTCTCCTGTGCGTTCTCTTTTGGAGGCTACACGATTAAACATGCACGCAACACCAAAGCTTTTCGAATTACATTTTGTTGTTTAGGAAAAACAAGATAATTTAGCACGATGCGGGATTTCCTTAAAACGTGGTTTTCTGACAAATTTTGACGAATGAAAATACTCCTGTGGGTTCTCTTTTGAGGCTACACGTTTAGATGTACACGCCACACCAAATCTTTTCGAGTTACAACGTGTTGTTTAGGAGATACAAGCTAATTTTTGAAGATGCGTTATTTCTTCTCATAAAGTTTAAATTTTTCCAATACATACATATTTGCCTTTACTCTGCAACACTGTATTTCCTTATAACGTGGTATTTTTGCATATTCTTTCGAGAGAAAACTCTCCTGTGCGTTCTCTTTTGAGGCTACATGCTTAGACATACATGCAACACCAAAGCTTTTCGAATTACAACCTGTTGTTTAGGAAAAACAAGATAATTTCTCACGATGCGGATTTCCTTAAAACGTGGTTTTCTGAAAAATTTTGACGAAAGAAAATTCTCCTGTGGGTTCTCTTTTGAGGCTACATGATTAGTTGTAAATGCCACACCAAATCTTTTCGAGTTACAACGTGTTGTTTAGGAGACACAAGCTAATTTTGTACGATGCATTATTACTTCTTGTAAATTGTTTCCAATACGTATGTGTTTGTCTTTACTCTGCAACACTGTATTTCTTTATAACGTGGTATTCTTACATATTCTTTCGAGAGAAAACTCTCCTGTGCGTTCTCTTTTGAGGCTACACGCTTAGACATACACGCAACACCAAAGCTTTTCGAATTACAACGTGTTTTTTAGGAAGAACAAGATAACTTCTCACGATGCGGGATTTCCTTAAAACGTGGTTTTCTGACAAATTTTGACGAAAGAAAATTGTCCTGTGGTTCTCTTTTGAGGCTACACGTTTAGACGTACACGCCACACCAAATGTTTTCGAGTTACAACGTGTTGTTTAGGAGATACAAGCTAATTTTGTATGATGCTTTATTTCATCTTGCTAATTTTAAGGGTTTCCAATATGTAAGTATTTGTCTTTATTCTGGAACATTGTACTTCCTTATAACGTGGTATTCTTACATATTCTTTCGAGATAAAACTCTTCTGTGTGTTCTCTTTTGAGGCTACATGCTTAGACATACACGCAACACCAAAGCTTTTCGAGTTACAACGCGTTGTTTAGGAAAAACAAGATAATTTCGCACGATGCGGGTTTTCCTTAATACATGGTTTTCTGACAAATTTTTACCAAAGAAAATTCTCCTGTGGGTTTTCTTTTGAGACTACACATTTAGACGTACACGCCACAGCAAATGTTTTCAAGTTCCAACGTGTTGTTTAGGAGATACAAACTAAGTTTTTACAATGCGTTATTTCTTCTCATAAAGTGTTTCCAATAAGTACGTATTTGTCTTTACTCTGCAACACTGTATTTCCTTATAACGTGGTATTCTTACATATTCTTTCGAGAGAAAACTCTCCTGTGCGTTCTCTTTTGAGGCTACACGCTTAGACATACACGCAACACCAAAGCTTTTCGAATTACAACGTGTTGTTTTGGAAAAACAAGATACTCTCTTCACGATAATTTTGCACGATGCAGGATTTCCTTAAAACGTGGTTTTCTGAAAATTTTGATGAAAGAAAATTCTCCTATGGGTTCTCTTTTGAGGCTACACGTTTAGACGTACACTCCACACCAAATCATTTCAAGTTACAACGTGTTGTTTAGGAGATACGAGCTAATTTTGTACGATGCTTTATTTCATCTCTTAAAGTTTAAGGGTTTCCAATACGTACGTATTTGTCTTTACTCTGCAACACTGTATTTCCTTATAACGTGGTATTCTTACATATTCTTTCGAGAGAAAACTCTCCTGTGTGTTCTCTTTTGAGGCTATACACTGAGACATACACGCAACACCAAAGCTTTTCGAGTTACAACGTGTTGTTTAGGAAAAACAAGATAATTTCGCACGATGCAGGATTTCCTTAATACGTGGTTTTCTGACAAATTTGACCAAAGAAAATTCTCCTGTGGGTTCTCTTTTGAGGCTACACGTTTAGACGTACACGCCACATCAAATCTTTTCGAGTTACAACGTGTTGTTTAGGAGATACAAGCTAATTTTGTACAATGCGTTATTTCTTCTCGTAAAGTGTTTCCAATACGTACGCATTTGTCTTTACTCTGCAACAGTGTATTTCCTTATAACGTGGTATTCTTACAAATTCTATCGAGAAAAAACTCTCCTTTGCGTTCTCTTTTGAGGCTAGGCGCTTAGACATACACGCAACACCAAAACTTTTCGAGTTACAACCTGTTGTTTAGGAAAAAGAAGATAATTTTGCACGATGAGGGATTTCCTTAAAACGTGGTTTTCTCACATATTTTGGCGATAGAAAATTCTCCTGTCGGTTCTCTTTTGAGGCTACACGTTTAGACGTACATGCCACACCAAATCCTTTCGAGTTACAACCTGTTGTTTAGGAGATACAAGCTAATTTAGTATGATGCGTTATTTCTTCTTGTAAAGTGTTTCCAATACATACGTTTTTGTCTTTACTCTGCAACACTGTATTTCCTTATAACGTGGTATTCTTACATATTCTTTCGAGAGAAAACTCTCCTGTGCGTTCTCCTTTGAGTCTACACGCTTAGCCATACACGCAACACAGAAGATTTTCGAGTTACAACGTGCTGTTTAGGAAAAACTAGATAATTTCGCACGATGCGAGATTTCGTTAAAACGTGGTTTCTGACAAATTTTGATGTAAGAAAATTCTACTGTCGGTTCTCTTTTGAGGCTACATGTTTAGACGTACATGTCACACGAAATCTTTTCGAGTTACAACGTGTTTTTTAGGAGATACAAGCCAATTTTGTACGATGCTTTATTTCTGCTCTTAAAGTGTTTCCAATATGTACGTATTTGTCTTTTCTCTGCGACACTGTATTTCCTTATAACGTGGTATTCTTACATATTCTTTCGAGAGAAAAAACTCTCCTGTGCATTCCCTTTTGAGGCTACACACTTAGACATACACGCAACACCAAAGATTTTCGAGTTACAACTTGTTGTTTAGGAAAAACAAGATAATTTTGCAGGATGTGGGATTTCGTTAAAACGTGGTTTTCTGACAAATTTTGAAGAAAGAAAATTCTCCAGTGGTTTCTCTTTTGAGGCTTCACTTTTAGACGTACACGCCAAACCAAATGTTTTCGAGTTTCCACTTGTTGTTTAGGAGATATAATCTAATATTGTATGATGCGTAATTTCTTCTCGTAAAGTGTTTCCAATATGTACTTTTTGTCTTTACTTTGCAACACTGTATTTCCTTATAACGTTGTATTCTTACATGTTCTTTCGAGAGAAAACTCTCCTGTTCATTCTCTTTTGAAGCTACACACTTAGAAATACACGCAACACCAAAGCTTTTCGAGTTACAACGTGTTGTTTAGGAAAAACAAGATAATTTCGGAGGATGCGGGATTTCCTTAAAACGTGGTTTTCTGACAAATTTTGACGAAAGAAAATTCCCCTTTGTGTTCTCTTTTGAGGCTACACGTTTAGACGTACACGCCAAACCAAAACTTTTCGAGTTACCACGTGTTGTTTAGGAGATACAAGCTAATTTTGTTCGATGCTTTATTTCTTCTCGTAAAGTGTTCCCAATATATACTTATTTGTCTTTACTCTACAAAATTGTATTTCCTAATAACGTGGTATTCTTACATATTCTTTCGAGAGAAAACTCTCCTGTGCCTTCTCTTTTGAGGCTCCATGCTTACACATACACGCAACACGAAAGCTTTTGGAGTTACAACATGTTGTTTAGGAAAAAGAAGATGATATCGCACGATGTGGGATTTCATTAAAACATAGTTTTCTGAAAAATTTTGACGAAAGAAAATTCTCCTGTGGGTTCTCTTTTGAGACTACACGTTTAGACGTACACGCCACACCAAATCTTTTCGAGTTACAACCTGTTGTTTAGGAGATACAAGCTAATTTTGTATGATGCGTTAATTCTTCTCGTAAGGTGTTTCCAATACGTAAGTATTTGACTTTACTCTGCAACAATGTATTTCCTTATAACGTGGTATTCTTACATATTCTTTCAAGAGAAAACTAACCTGTTTGTTCCCTTTTGAGGCTACACACTTAGACATACAGGCAACACCAAAGCTTTTTGAGTTACAACGTGTTGTTTATGAATAAAAGGATAATTTCGCACGATGTGGGATTTCCTTAAAACGTGGTTTTCTGACAAATTTTGACAAAAGAAAATTCTCCTGTGGGTTCTCTTTTGACGCTAAACGTATAGACGTGCACGCCACACCAAATCCTTTCGAGTTACCACGTGTTGTTTAGGAGATACAAGCTAATTTTGTATGATGTGTTATTTCTTCTCGTAAAGTGTTTCCAAAACGTACGTATTTGTCTTTCTCTGCAACACTGTATTTCCTTATAACGTGGTATTCTTACATATTCTTTCGAGGAAAAATTCTCCTGTGCATTCTCTTTTGAGGCTACACGCTTAGACATACACGCAACACCAAGGCTTTTCGAGTTACAACGTGTGTTTAGGAAAAACAAGATAATTTCGCACGATGCGAGATTTCCATAAAACGTGGTTTTCTGAAAAATTTTGACGAAAAAAGTTCTCCTGTGGGTTCTCTTTTGAGGCTACACGTGTAGAGGTACGAGCCACACGAAATCTTTTCGAGTTACAACGTGTTGTTTAGGAGATACAAGCTAATTTTGTACGATGCGTTATTTCTTCTCTTAAAGTGTTTCCAATACGTACTTAGTTGTCCTTACTCTGCAACACTGTATTTCCTTATAACGTGGTATTCCTACATATTCTTTCAAGAGAAAACTTTTCTGTGCGTTCTCTTTTGAGGCTACACGCTTAGACATACACGCAACCCCAAAGCTTTTCGATTTACAACGTGTTGTTTGGAAAAACAAGATAATTTCGCACGATGCGAGATTTTCTTAAAACGTGGTTTTTGACAAATTTTGATGAAAGAAAATTCTCCTGTGGGTTCTCTTTTGAGGCTACACGTTTAGACGTACACGTCACACCAAATCTTTTCGAGTTATAACGTGTTGTTTAGGAGATACAAGCTAATTTTGTATGATGTGTTATTTCTTCTCCTAAAGTGTTTCCAATACATATGTATTTTTGTTGACTCTACAACACTGTATTTCCTTATAACGTGGTATTCTTACCTATTCTTTTGAAAGAAAACTCTCCTGTGCTTTCCCTTTTGAGGCTCCACGCTTAGACATACACGCAACACTAAAGCTTTTCGAGTTACAACATGTTGTTTAGGAAAAAGAAGATGATTTCGCACGATGCGGGATTTCCTTAATACGTGGTTTTCTGAAAAATTTTAATGAAAGAAAATTCTCCTGTGGGTTCTCTTTTGAGGCTACACGTTTAGACGTAAATGCCACATCAAATCTTTTCGAGTTACAAAGTGTTGTTTAGGAGATACAAGCTAATTTTGTACGATGCGTTAATTCTTCTCATTAAGTGATTCCAATATGTACGTATTTGTCTTTACTCTGCAATACTGTATTTCATTATAATGTGGTATTTTTACATATTCTTACTAGAGAAAACTATCCTGGGCATTCCCTTTTGAGGCTACACACTTAGACATACAGGCAACACCAAAGCTTTTCGAGTTACAACGTGTTGTTTATGAAAAAGAAGATAATTTCGCACGATGCGGGATTTCCTTAAATCGTGGTTTTCTGACAAATTTTGACGAAAGAAAATTCTCCTGTGGGTTCTCTTTTGAGGCTACACGTTTAGACGTACACACCACAACAAATCCTTTCGAGTTACCACGTGTTGTTTAGGAGATACAAGATAATTTTGTAAGATGCATTATTTCTTCTCGTAAAGTGTTTCCAATATGTACTTATTTGTCTTTACTCTGCAAAATTGTATTTCCTTATAACGTGGTATTCTTACATATTCTCTCGAGAGAAAACTCTCCTGTGCCTTCTCTTTTGAGGCTCCACGCTTACACATTCACGCAACACCAACGCTTTTCTAGTTACAACATGCTGTTTAGGAAAAAGAAGGTGATTTCGCACGATGTGGAATTTCCTTAAAACGTGGTTTTCTGAAAAATTTTGAAGAAAGAAAATTCTCCTGTGGGTTCTCTTTTGAGGCTACACGTTTAGACGTACACACCACACCAAAAGTTTCGAGTTACAACTTGTTGTTTAGGAGATACAACCTAATTTTGTACTATGCATTAATTCTTCTCGTAAAGTGTTTCCAATACGTACGTGTTTGTCTTTACTCTGCAACACTGTATTTCCTTATAACGTGGTATTCTTACATATTCTTTCGAGAGAAAACTCTCCTGTGCGTTCTCTTTTGAGGCTACATGCTTAGACAAACACGCAACACCAGAGCTTATCAAGTTAAAACGTGTTGTTTAGGAAAAAATAGATAATTTCGCTCGATGCAAGATTTCCATAAAACGTGGTTTCTGACAGATTTTGATGAAAGAAAATTCTCCTGTGGGTTCTCTTTTGAGGCTACACGTTTAGACGTACACGTCACACCAAATCTTTTCGAGTTACAACGTGTTGTTTAGGAGATACAAGCTAATTTTGTACGATGCGTTATTTCTTCTCGTAAAGTGATTCCAATATGTACTTAATTGCCTTTACTCTGCAAAATTGTATTTCTTTATAACGTGGTATTCTTACATATTCTTTCGAGAGAAAACTCTCCTGTGCATTCTCTTTTGAGGCTCCACGCTTAGACATACAGGCAACACCACAGCTCGAGTTACAACATGTTGTTTAGGAAAAAGAAGATGATTTGGCACCATGCGGGATTTCCTTAAAACGTGGTTTTCTGAAAAATTTTAACGAAAGAAAATTCTCCTGTGGGTTCTCTTTTGAGGCTACACGTTTAGACGTACACGCCACACCAAATCTTTTCGAATTACAACGTGTTGTTTAGAAAATACAAGCTAATTTTGTACTGTGCTTTAATTCTTCTCGTAAAGTGTTTCCAATACGTACGTGTTTGTCTTTACTCTGCAACACTGTATTTCCTTATAACTTGGTATTCTTACATATTCTTTTGAGAGAAAACTCTCCTGTGCGTTCTCCTTTGAGGCTACACGCTTAGACATACACATAACGCCAGAGCTTTTCGAGTTACAACGTGTTGTTTAGGGAAAACAAGATAGTTTCGTACGATGCGAGACTTCCTTAAAACGTGGTTTCTGACAAATTTTGATGAAAGAAAATTCTCCTGTCGGTTCTCTTTTGAGGCTACACGTTTAGACGTACACGTCACACCAAATCTTTTCGAGTTACAACGTGTTGTTTAGGAGATACAAGCTAATTTTGTATGATGCGTTATTTCTTCTCGTAAAGTGTTTCCAATATGTACTTATTTGACTTTACTCTGCAAAATTGTACTTCCTTATAACGTGGTATTCTTACATATTCTTCCGAGAGAAAACTCTCCTGTGCCTTCTCTTTTGAGGCTCCATTCTTAGACATACATGCAAGACTAAAGCTTTTCGAGTTACAACATGTTGTTTAGGAAAAAGAAGATGATGTTGCACGATGCGGGATTTCCTAAATACGTGGTTTTCTGAAAAATTTTAACGAAAGAAAATTCTCCTGTGTGTTCTCTTTTGAGGCTACACGTATACACGTACACGCCACACCAAATCTTTTCGAATTACAACGTGTTGTTTAGGAGATACAAGCTAATTTTTTATGATGTGCTAATTGTTCTCGTAAAGTGTTTCCAATATGTACTTATTTGTCTTTACTCTGCCACACTGTATTTCCATATAACGTGGTATTCTTACATAATCTTTCGAGAGAAAACTATCCTGGGCGTTCCCTTTTGAGGCTACACACTTAGACATACAGGCAACACCAAAGCGTTTCGAGTTACAACGTGTTGTTTATGAAAAACAAGATAACTTCGCACGATGCAGGATTTCCTTAAATCGTGGTTTTCTGACAAATTTTGACGAAAGAAAATTCTCCTGTGGGTTCTCTTTTGAGGCTACACGTTTAGACGTACACGCCATACCAAATCCTTTCGAGTTACCACGTGTTGTTTAGGAGATACAAGCTAATTTTGTACGATGCGTTATTTCTTCTCGCAAAGTGTTTCCAATACATATGTATTTGTCTTTACTCTGCAACACTGTATTTCCTTATAACGTTGAATTCTTACGTGTTCTTTCGAGAGAAAACTCTCCTGTGCCTTCTCTTTTGAGGTTCCACGCTTAGACCTATACACAACACCAAAGCTTTTCGAGTTACAACATGTTGTTTAGGAAAAAGAAGATGATTTCGCATGATGCGGGATTTCCTTAAAACGTGGTTTTCTGAAAAATTTTGACGAAAGAAAATTCTCCTGTGGGTTCTCATTTGAGGCTACACGTTTAGATATATATGCCACACCAAATCTTTTCGAGTTACAACGTGTTGTTAAGGAGATACATGCTAATTTTGTAAGACGCGTTAATTCTTCTAGTAAAGTGTTTCCTATACGTACGTATTTGTCTTTACTCTGCAACTCTGTATTTCCTTATTCGTGGTATTCTTACATATTCTTTCGAGAGAAAACTATCCTGTGTGTTCCCTTTTGAGGCTACACACTAAGACATACATGCAACACCAAAGCTCTTCGAGTTACAACGTGTTGTTTAGGAAAAACAAGATAATTACGCACGATGCGGGATTTCCTTAAAACGTGATTTTCTGAAAAATTTTGACGAAAGAAAATTCTCCTATGGGATCTCTTTTGAGGCTACACCTTTAGACGTACATGCTACACCAATTCTTTTCGAGTTACAACGTGTTGTTTAGGAGATACAAGCTAATTTTGTACGATGCATTATTTCTTCTCATAAAGTGTTTCCAATACTTATGTATTTGTCTTTACTCTGCAACATTCGGTATTTCTTCTCGCATGGTAAAAAATTAGCTTGTATCTCCTAAACAACACCTTGTAACTCGAAAAGATTTGTTGTGGCGTTTACATCTAAACGTGTAGCCTCAAAAGAGAACCCACAGGAGAATTTTCTTTCGTCAAAATTTGTCAGAAAACCACCTTTTATACCATGTATACCATTTGGTGTGGCATGTACCTCTAAACGTGTAGCATCTAAAGAGAATACACAGGAGAATTTTCTTTGGTCAAAATTTGTCAGAAAACCACATTTTAAGGAAATCCCGCATCGTGCGAAATTATCTTGTTTTTCCTAAACAACAAGTTGTAACTCGAAAAGCTTTGGTGTAGCGTGTATGTCTAAGCATGTAGCCTCAAAAGAGAACGCACAGGAGAGTTTTCTCTCGAAAGAATATGTAAGAATACCAAGTTATAAGGAAATACATGATTGCAGAATAAAGACAATTACATATGTATTGGAAACAATTTACCAGACGAAATATCGCATCGTACAAAATTAGCTTGTTTCTCCTAAACAACACGTCGTAACTCGAAAAGATTTGGTGTGGCGTGTACGTCTAAAAGTGTAGCCTCATAAGAGAACCCACAGGAGAATTTTCTTTGGTCAAAATTTGTCAGAAAACCACGTTTTAAGGAAATCCCACATCGTGCGAAATTATCTTGTTTTTCCTAAACAACACGTTGTAACTCAAAAAACTTTGGTATTGGGTGTATGTCTAAGAATGTAGCCTCAAAAGAGAACGCACAGGAGAGTTTTCTCTCGAAAGAATATGTAGGAATACTACGTTACATGGAAAAACAGTGTTACAGAGTAAAGACAATTATGTACGTATTTGAAACACTTTACAAGAAGAAATAATGCATGGGAAAAAATTAGCTTGTATCTCCTAAACAACACGTTGTAACTCGAAAGGATTTGGTGTGGTGTTTACATCTAAAGGTGTAGCCTCAAAAGAGAACCCACAGGAGGATTTTCTTTCGTCAAAATTTTTTCAGAAAACCACGTTTTAAGGAAATCCGGCATCGTGCGAAATTATCTGGTTTTTCCTAAACAACACGTTGTAACTCGAAAAGCTTTGGTTTTGCATGTATGTCTCAGCGTGTAGCCTCAAAAGAGAACGCACAAGAGAGTATTCTCTCGAAAGAATATGTAAGAATACCACGTTATAAGGACATACAGTGTTGCAGAGTAAAGACAGATACATACATATTGGAAACACTTTACGAGAAGGAATAATACATCGTACAAAATTAGCTTGTATTTCCTAAACAACACGTTGTAACGCGAAAAGATTTTGTGTGGCGTGTACGTTGAAACGTGTAGGCTCAAAAGAGAACCCACAGGAGAATTTTCTTTCGTCAAAATATGTCAGAAAACCACGTTTTAAGGAAATCCCGCATTGTGCGAAATTATCTTGTTTTTCCTAAACAACATGTTGTAACTCGAAAAGCTTTGGTGTAAACAACACGTTGTAACTCGAAAAGATTTGGTGTGGTGTTTACATCTAAACGTGTAGCATCAAAAGAGAACCCACAGGAAAATTTTCTTTGGTCAAAATTTTTTCAGAAAACCACGTTTTAAGGAAGTCCTGCATTGTGCGAAATTATCTTGTTTTCCTAAACAACACGTTGTAACTCGAAAAGCTTTGGTGTTGCGTGTATGTCTAAGCGTGTAGCCTCAAAAGAGAATGCACAGTAGAGTATTCTCTCGAAAGAATATGTAAGAATACCACGTTATAAGGAAATACAGTGTTGCAGAGTAAAGACAGATACATACTTATTGGAATCACTTTACGAGAAGGAATAATACATCGTACAAAATTAGCTTGTATTTCCTAAACAACACGTTGTAACTCGAAGGATTTGGTGTGATGTGTAAGTTGAAAAGTGTAGCCTCAAAAGAGAACCCACAGGAGAATTTTCTTTCCTCAAAATTTTTCAGAAAACCACGTTTTAAGGAAATCCCGCATTGTGCGGAATTATCTCGTTTTTCCTAAAACACGTTGTAACTCGAAAAGCTTTGGTGTTGCGTGTATGTCTAAACGTGTGGCCTCAAAAGAGAACGCACAGGAGAGTTTTCTCTCGAAAGAATATATAAGAATACCACATTTTAAGGAAATACAGTGTTGCAGAGTAAAGACAAATACGTATGTATTGGAAACACTTTACGAGAAGAAATAACGCATCGTACAAAATTAGCTTGTATCTCCTAAACAAAACGATGTAACTCGAAAAGATTTGGTGTGGCGTGTACGTCTAAATCTGTAGCCTCAAAAGAGAACTCACAGGAGAATTTTCTTTCATCAAAATTTGTCAGAATACCACGTTTATGGAAATCCCGCATCGTGGAAATTATCTTGTTTTTCTAAACAACACGTTGTAACTCGAAAAGCTTTGGTGCTGCGTGTATGTCTAAGCGTGTAGACTCAAAAGAGAACGCACAGGAGAGTTTTCTCTCAAAAGAATATGTAAGAATACCACGTTATAAGGAAATACAGTGTTGCAGAGTAAAGATAGATACATACGTATTTGAAACACTTTACGAGAAGAAATAATGCATCGTACAAAATTAGCTTGTATTTCCTAAGAAGCACGTTGTAACTCGAAAAGCTTTGGTGTGGCCTGTACGTCTAAACGTGTAGCCACAAAAGAGAACCCACAGGAGAATTTTCTTTCGTCAAAATTTTTCAGAAAACCACGTTTTAAGGAAATCCCGCATCTTGCGAAATCATCTTCTTTTTCCTAAACTACATGTTGTAACTTGAATAGCTTTGGTGTTGCCTGTATATGTCAGTGTGTAGCCACAAAAGGGAACGCACAGGACAGTTTTCTATCGAAAGAATATGTAAGAAGACCACGTTATAAGGAAATACAATGTTGAGAGTAAAGACAAACACGTACTTCTTGGAAACACTTTATGAGAAGAATTAACGCATTGTAAAAAATTAGCTTGTATCTCCTAAACAACACGTTGTAACTCGAACAGATTTGGTGTGGCGTGTACGTCTAAACATGTAGCATCAAAAGAGAACCCACAGGAGAATTTTCTTTCGTTAAAATTTTTCAGAAAATTTTAAGGATATCCCGCATCATGCGAAATCATCTTCTTTTTCCTAAACAACATGTTGTAACTCGAAAAGCTTTGGTATTGCGTGTATGTGTAAGCGTGGAGCCTCAAAAGAGAAGGCACAGGAGAGTTTTCTCTCGAAAGAATATGTAAGAATACCACCTTATAAGGAAATACAATTTTGCAGAGTAAAGACAAATAAGTACATATTGGAAATACTTTACGAGAAGAAATAATGCATCGTAAAAAATTAGCTTGTATCTCCTAAACAACACGTTGTAACTCGAAAATATTTGGTGTGACGTGTACGTCTAAACGTGTATCCTCAAAAGAGAACCCACAGGAGAATTTTCTTTCATCAAAATTTGTCAGAAACCACGTTTTAAGGAAATCTCGCATCGTGCGAAATTATCTTGTTTTTCCTAAACAACACGTTGTAAATCAAAAGCTTTGGTGTTGCGTGTATGTCTAAGCGTGTAGCCTCAAAAGAGAACGCACAGGAGAGTTTTCTCTCGAAAGAATATGTAGGAATACCACGTTATAAGGAAATACACTGTTGTAGAGTAAAGACAACTACTTACGTATTGGAAAAACTTTAAGAGAAGAAATAACGCATCATAAAAAATTAGCTTGTATCTCCTAAACAACACTTTGTAACTCGAAAAAATTTGGTGTGGCTCATACATCTACAAGTGTCGCCTCAAAAAAGAACCCACAGGAGAACTTTCTTTCGTCAAATTTTTCAGAAAACCACGTGTATGGAAATCTCGCATCGTGCGAAATTATCTAGTTTTTCCTAAACAACACGTTGTAACTCGAAAAGCTTTGGTGTTGTGTGTATGTCTAAACGTGTAGCCTCAAAACAGAACTCACAGGAGAGTTTTTGCTCGAAAGAATATGTAAGAATACCACATTATAAGGAGATACAGTGTTGCAGAGAAAGACAAATACGTACGTATTGGAAACACTTTACGAGAAGAAATAACACATCGTACAAAATTAGCTTGTATCTTCTAAACAACACGTGGTAACTCGAAAGGATTTGGTGTGGCGTGCATGTCTAAACGTGTAGCATCAAAAGAGAACCCACAGGAGAATTTTCTTTCGTCAAAATTTGTCAGAACACAACGGTTTAAGGAAATCCCGCAATGTGCGAAATTATCTTGTTTTTCATAAACAACACGTTGTAATTCGAAAAGCTTTGGTGTTGCCTGTATGTCTAAGTGTGTAGCCTCAAAAGGGAATGCAAAGGATAGTTTTCTCTCGAAAGAATATGTAAGAATACCACGTTATAAAGAAATACAGTGTTGCAGAGTAAAGACAAATACGTACGTATTGGAAACACTTTACGAGAAGAATTAAGGCAACGTACAAAATTAGCTTGTATCTCCTAAACAACACATTGTAACTCGAAAAGATTTGGCGTGGCGTGTACTTCTAAACCTGTAGCCTCAAAAGAGAACCCACAGGAGAATTTTCTTTCGTCAAAATTTTTCAGAAAACCACGTTTTAAGTAAATCCTGCATCGTGCGAAATCATCTTCTTTTTCCTAAACAACATGTTGTAACTCGAAAAGCTTTGGTGTTGCGTGTATGTGTAAGCATGGAGCCTCAAAAGAGAAGTCACAGGAGAGGTTTCTCTCGAAAGAATATGTAAGAATACCACGTTATAAGGAAATACAATTTTGCAGAGTAAAGACAAATAAGTACATATTGGAAACACTTTAGGAGAAGAAATAACGCATCGTAAAAAATTTACTTGTATCTCCTAAACAACACGTTGTAACTCGAAAAGATTTGGTGTGACGTGTATGTCTAAACGTGTAGCCTCAAAAGAGAACCCACAGGAGAATTTTCTTTCATCAAATTTGTCAGAAACCACGTTTTAAGGAAATCTCGCATCGTTGGAAATTATCTTGCTTTTCCTAAACAACACGTTGTAACTCGAAAAGCTTTGGGGTTGCGTTTATGTCTAAGCATGTAGCCTCAAAAGAGAACGCATAGGAGAGTTTTCTCTTGAAAGAATATGTAAGAATACCAGTTTATAAGGAAATACAGTGTTGCAGAGTAAAGACAAATACGTACGTATTGGAAACACTTTAAGAGAAGAAATAACGCATCGTACAAAATTAGCTTGTATCTCCTAAACAAAATGTTGTAACTCGAAAATATTTGGTGTGGCTCGTACCTCTACACGTGTAGCCTCAAAAGAGAACCTACAGGAGAACTTACTTTAGTCAAAATTTTTCAATAAACCACGTTTTATGGAAATCTCGCATCGTGCGAAATTATCTTGTTTTTCCTAAACAACATGTTGTAACTCGAAAAGCTTTGGCGTTGCGTGTTTGTCTAAGCGTGTAGCCTCAAAAGAGAACGCACAGGAGAGTTTTCCCTCGAAAGAATATGTAAGAATACCACGTTATAAGGAAATACAGTGTTGCAGAGTAAAGACAAATAAGTACGTATTGGAAACACTTTACGAGAAGAAATAACGCTTCCTACAAAATTTGCTTGTATCTCCTAAGCAACACGTTGTAACTCGAAAGATTTGGTGTGGCTCGTATGTCTACACGTGCAGCCTCAAAAGAGAGCCCACAGGAGGACTTTCTTTCGTCAAAATTTGTCAGAAAACAACGTTTTATGGAAATCCCTCATCGTGCAAAATTATCTACTTTTTCCTAAACAGCACGTTGTAACTCGAAAAGCTTAGGTGTTGCGTGTATGTTTTACGCCTGTAGCCTCTAAAGAGAACGCACAAGAGAGTTTTCTCTCGAACGAATATGTAAGTATACAACGTTATAAGGAAATAGAGTGTTGCAGAGTAAAGACAAATACATACGTATTGGAAACACTTTACCAGAGGAATTAATGCATCGTACAAAATTAGCTTGTATCTCCTAAACAACATGTTGTAACTCTAAAAGATTTGGTGTGACGTGTACGTCTAAATGTGTAGCCTCAAAAGAGAACCCACAGGAGAATTTTCATTCATCAAAATTTGTCAGAAACCACGTTTTAAGGAAATCTTGCATCGTGCGAAATTATCTTGTTTTTCCTAAACAACACGCTGTAACTCGAAAAGCTTTGGTATTGCGTGTATGTCTGAGCGTGTAGCCTGAAAAGAGAACGCACAGGAGAGTTTTCCCTCGAAAGAATAGGTAAGAATACCACGTTATAAGGAAATACAGTGTTGCAGAGTAAAGACAAATAAGTACGTATTGGAAACACTTTACGAGAAGAAATAACGCATCGTAAAAAATTTGCTTGTATCTCCTAAACAACACGTTGTAACTTGAAAAGATTTGGTGTGGCTCGTACGTCTAAACGTGTAGCCTCAAAAGAGAACCCACAGAAGAACTTTCTTTCGTCAATATTTGTCAGAAAACCACGTTTTAAGGAAATCCCGCATCGTGCAACATTATCTTGATTTCCTAAACAACACGTTGAAAGTCGGAAAGCTTTGGTGTTGCCTGTATGTCTAAGCGTGTAGCCTCTAAAGAGAATGCACAGGAGTGTTTTCTCTCGAAAGAACATGTAAGAATACAACGTTATAAGGAAATAGAGTGAGGCAGAGTAAAGACAAATGTGTACGTATTGGAAGCACTTTAAGATAAGAAATAACGTATCGTACAAAATTAGCTTGTACCTCCTAAACAACATGTAGTAACTCGAAAGGATTTGCTGTGGCGTGCACGTCTGAACGTGTAGCCTCAAAAGAGAACCCACAGGAGAATTTTCTTTCGTCAAAATTTGTCAGAACACCACGTGTTAAGGAAATCCCCCATCGTGCGAAATTATCTTGTTTTTCATAAACAACACGTTCTAACTCGAAAAGCTTTGGTGTTGCCTGTATGTCTAAGTGTGTAGCCTCAAAAGGGAACGCACAGGATAGTTTTCTCTCGAAAGAATATGTAAGATTACCACGTTATAAGGAAATACAGTGTTGCAGAGTAAAGACTAAAACGTACGTATTGGAAACACTTTATGAGAAGAATTAACGCATCTTACAAAATTAGCTTGTATCTCCTAAACAACATGTTGCAACTCGAAAAGATTTGGTGTGCGTGTACATCTAAACATGTAGCCTCAAAAGAGAACCCACAGGAGAATTTTCTTTCGTCAAAATTTTTCAGTAAACCACGTTTTAAGGAAATCCCGCATCGTGCGAAATCATCTTCTTTTTCCTAAACAACATGTTGTAACTCGAAAAGCTTTGGTGTTGCGTGTATGTGTAAGCGTGGAGCCTCAAAAGAGAAGGCACAGGAGAGTTTTCTCTCAAAAGAATATGTAAGAACACCACGTTATAAAGAAATACAATTTTGCAGAGTAAAGACAAATAAGTACATATTGGAAACACTTTAGGAGAAGAATTAACGCATCGTACAAAATTAGCTTGTATCTCTTAAGCAACACGTTGTAACTCGAAAAGATTTGGTGTGGCGTGTTCATTTAAACATGTAGCCTCAAAAGAGAACCCACAGGAGAATTTTCTTTCGTAAAAATTTGTCAGAAAACCACGTTTTAAGGAAATCCCGCATCATGCGAAATCATCTTCTTTTTCCTAAACAACATGTTGTAACTCGAAAAGCTTTGGTGTTGCGTGTATGTGTAAGCGTGGAGCCTCAAAAGAGAAGGCACAGGAGCGTTTTCTCTCGAAAGAATATGTAAGAATACCACGTTATAAGGAAATACAATTTTGCAGAGAAAAGACAAATAAGTACATATTGGAAACACTTTACGAGAAGAAATAATGCATCGAAAAAAATTAGCTTGTATCTCCTAAACAACATGTTGTAACTCGAAAAAATTTGGTGTGACACGTACGTCGAAACGTGTAGCCTCAAAAGAGAGCCCACAGGAGAATTTTCTTTCATCAAAATTTGTCAGAAACCACATTTTAAGGAAATCTCGCATCCTGCGAAATTATCTTGTTTTTCCTAAACAACACGTTGTAACTCGAAAAGGTTTGGTGTTGCGTGTATGTCTAAGCGTGTAGCCTCAAAAGAGAATGCACAGGAGAGTTTTCTCTTGAAAGAATATGTAAGAATACCACGTTATAAGGAAATACAGTGTTGTAGAGTAAAGACAAATAAGTACATATTGGAAACACTTTACAAGAGGAAATAGCGCATCGTAAAATATTTGCTTGTATCTCCTAAACAACACGTTTTAACTCGAAAAGATTTAGTGTGGCATGTACATCTAAACATGTAGCCTCAAAAGAGAACCCACAGGAGAATTTTCTTTCCTCAAAATTTTTCAGAAAACCACGTTTTAAGGAAATCCCGCATCGTGCGAAATCATCTCCTTTTTCCTAAACAACATGTTGTAACTCGAAAAGCTTTGGTGTTTCGTGTATGTCTAAGCATGTAGCCTCAAAGGAGAACGCACAGGAGAGTTTTCTATCGAAAGAATGTGCAAGAAAACCATGTTATAAGGAAATACAGTGTTGCAGAGTAAAGGCAAATATGTACGTAATGGAAACACTTAAACTTTATGAGAAGAAATAACGCATCGTAAAAAATTAGCTTGTATCTCCTAAACAACAGATTGTAACTCGAAAAGATTTGGTGTGGCATGTACGGCTAAATGTGTAGCCTCAAAAGAGAACCCACAGGAGTATTTTCTTTCCTCAAAATTTGTAAGAGAACCACATTTTAAGGAAACCCCGCATCGTTCTAATTTATCTTGTTTTTCCTAAACAACACATTGTAACTCGAAAAGCTTTGGTGTTACGTGTATGTCAAAGCATGTAGCCTCAAAAGAGAACGCACAGGAGAGTTTTCTCTCCAAAGAATATGAAAGAATACCACGTTATAAGGAAATACAGTGTTGCAGAGCAAAGACAAATACGTACTTATTGGAAACACTTTATGAGAGAAATAACGCATCTTGCAAAATTAGCTTGTATGTCCTAAACAACATGTTGTAACTCGAAAAGAACGCACAGGAGAGTTTTCTCTCGAAAGAATATGTAAGAATACCACGTTATAAGGAAATACAATGTTGCAGTGTAAAGACAAATGCGTACTTATTGGAAACACTTAAACTTTACGAGAAGAAATAGGCATCGTACAAAATTAGTTTTGGTGTGGTGTGTACGTCTAAACGTGTAGCCTCAAAAGAGAACCCACAGGATAATTTTCTTTCGTCAAAATTTGACAGAAAACCACGTTTTAAGGAAATCCCTTTTTGAGTTACAACGTGTTGTTTAGGAAAATCAAGATAATTTTGCACGATGCGGGATTTCCTTAATACGTGGTTTTATGACAAATTTTGACCAAAGAAAATTCTCCTATGGGTTCTCCTTTGAGGCTACACGTTTAGACGTACAGGCCACACCAAATCTTTTTAAGTTACAACGTGTTGTTTAGGAGATACAAGCTAATTTTGTACGATGCGTTATTTCTTCTCGTAAAGTGTTTCCAATGCGTAAGTATTTGTCTTTACTCTGCAACACTGTATTTCCTAATAACGTGGTATTCTTACATATTCTTTCGAGAAAAAACTCTCCTTTGCGTTCTCTTTTGAGACTACACGCTTAGAAATACACGCAACACCAAAGCTTTTCGAGTTACAACGTGTTGTTTAGGAAAAACAAGATGATTTCGCACGATGCGGGATTTCATTAAAACATGGTTTTCTGACAAATTTTGACGAAAGAAAACTCTCCTGTGGGTTCTCTTTTGAGGCTACACGTTTAGACGTACATTCCACACCAAATCTTTTCGAGTTACAACGTGTTGTTTAGAAGATACAAGCTAATTTTGCAAGATGCGTTATTTCTCTCAGAAAGTGTTTCCAATATGTAAGTATTTGTCTTTACTCTGCCACACTGTATGTCCTTATAACGTGGTATTCTTACATATTCTTTCGAGAGAAAACTCTCCTGTGCGTTCTCTTTTGGGGCTACACGCTTAGACATACACCCAACACCAAAGCTTTTTGAGTGACTACGTGTTGTTTAGGAAGAACAAGATAATTTCTCACGATGCGGGATTTCCTTAAAACGTGGTTTTCTGACAAATTTAGACGAAAGAAAATTGTCCTGTGGGTTCTCTTTTGAGGCTACACGTTTAGACGTACAGGCCACACCAAATCTTTTCGAGTTACCACGTGTTGTTTAGGAGATACAAGCTAATTTTGTACGATGCTTTATTTCATCTCGTAAAGTTTAAGGGTTTCCAATACATACATATTTGTCTTTACTCTGCAACATTGTATTTCCTTATAACGTGGTATTCTTATATATTCTTTCGAGAGAAATCTATCCTGTGTGTTCTCTTTGGAGGCTGCACGCTTAGAAATACACGCAACACCAAAGCTTTTTGAGTTACAACGTGTTGATTAGGAAAAACAAGATAATTTCGCACGATGCAGGATTTCCTTAAAACGTAAATTTCTGACAAATTTTGACGTAAGAAAATTCTCCTGTGGGTTCTCTTTTGAGGCTACACATTTAGACTACACGCCACACCAAATCTTTTTGAGTTGCAACTTGTTGTTTAGGAGATACAAGCTAATTTTTTTACAATGAATTATTTCTTCTCGTAAAGTTTAAGTGTTTCCAATACGTATGTATTTGCCTCTACTCTGCAACACTGTATTTCCTTATAACGTGGTATTCTTACATATTCTTTCGAGAGAAAACTCTCCTGTGCGTTCTCTTTTGAGGCTACACATTTCGACGTGCACGCCACACCAAATCTTTTCGAGTTACAACGTGTTGTTTAGGAGATACAAGCTAATTTTGTATGATGCGTTATTTCTTCTCCTAAAGTGTTTCAAATATGTACGTATTTCTCTTTACTCTACAACACTGTATTTCCTTATAACATGGTATTCGTACATATTCTTTCGAGAGAAAACTCTCCTGTGCATTCTCTTTTGAGGCTACACGCTTAGACATACACGCAACACCAAAGCATTTCGAGTTAGAACGTGTTGTTTAGGAAAAACAAGATAATTTCTCATGATGCGGGAATTCCTTAAAACGTGGTTTTCTGACAAATTTTGAGGAAAGAAAATTCTCCTGTGGGTTTTCATTTGAGGCTAAACGTTTAGACGTACACGACACACCAAATGTTTTCGAGTTACAACGTGTTGTTTAGGAGATACAAGCTAATTTTTTTACGATTCTTTATATCTTCTTGTAAAGTTTAAGTGTTTCCAAAAGGAACGTATTTATCTTTTATTTGCCACAATGTATTTCCTTATAACGTGGTATTCTTACATACTCGTTCGAGAGAAATCTCTCCTGTGCATTCTCTTTTGAGGCTACATGCTTAGACATACACGCAACACCAAAGATTTTCGAGTTACAATGTGTTGTTTAGGAAAAACAAGATAGTTTCACATGAGGCGGGATTTCCTTAATAAGTGGTTTTCTGACAAATTTTGACGAAAGAAAATTCTCCTGTGGGTTCTCTTTTGGGGCTACACGTTTAGACGTACATGCCACACCAAATCTTTTCGAGTTACGTGTTGTTTAGGAGATACAAACTAATCTTTTACGATGCGTTATTTCTTCTCATAGAGTGTTTCAAATACATACATATTTGTCTTTACTCTGCAAAACTGTATTTCCTTATAAAGTGGTATTCTTACATGTTCTTTCGAGAGAAAACTCTCCTGTGCGTTCTCTTTTGAGGCTACACGCTTAGACATACACGCAACATCAAAGCTTTTCGAGTTACAACGTGTTGTTTAGGAAAAACAAGATAATTTCGCACGATGAGTGATTTCCTTAAAACATGGATTTCTGACAAATTTTAACAAACAAAAATTCTCCTGTGGGTTCTCTTTTGAGGCTACACGTTTAGACGTACATGCCACACCAAATCTTTTCGAGTTACAATGTGTTGTTTAGGAGATCAAGCTAATTTTGTACGATGCATTATTTCTTCTCGTAAAGTGTTTCCAATACGTACGTATTTGCCTTTAGTCTGCAACACTGTATTTCCTTATAACGTGGTATTCTTACATATTCTTTCGAGAGAAAACTCTCCTGTGCGTCCTCTTTTGAGGCTACACGCTTAGATATACACGCAACACCAAAGCTTTTCGCGTTACAACGTGTTGTTTAGGAAAAACAAGATAATTTCGCACGATGAGGGATTTCCTTAATACGTGGTTTTCTGACAAATTTTGACAAAAGAAATTTCTCCTATTGGTTCTCTTTTGAGACTACACGTTTAGACATACAGGCCACACCAAATCTTTTTAAGTTTCAACGTGTTGTTTAGGAGATACAAGCTAATTTTGTACGATGCGTTATTTCTTCTCATAAAGTTTTTCCAATAAATAAGTATTTGTCTTCACTCAGCAACACTGTATTTCCTTATAACGTGGTATTCTTACATATTTTTTCGAGAGAAAACTCTCCTGTGCATTCTCATTTGAGGCTACACGCTGAGAAATACACGCAACAGCAAAGCTTTTCGAGTTACAACGTGTTGTTTAGGAAGAACAAGATAATTTCTCACGATGCGGGATTTCCTTAAAACGTGGTTTTCTGACGAATTTTGACGAAAGAAAATTCTCCCGTGGGTTCTCTTTTGAGGCTAAACATTTAGACGTACACGCCACACCAAATCTTTTAGAGTTACAGCTTGTTGTTTAGGAGATACAAGCTAATTTTTTAACGATGAATTATTTCTTCTCGTAAAGTTTAAGTGTTTCCAATACGTATGTATTTGCCTCTACTCTGCAACACTGTATTTCCTTATAACGTGGTATTCTTACATATTCTTTCGAGAGAAAACTCTCCTGTGCGTTCTCTTTGGAGGCTACACACTTAGACATTCACGCAACACCAAAGCTTTTCGAGGTACAACGTGTTGTTTAGGAAAAACAAGATAATTTCGCATGATGCGGGATTTCCTTAAAATGTGGTTTTCTGACAAATTTTGACGAATGAAAATTCTACTGTGGGTTCTCTTTTGAGGCTTCACGTTTAGACGTACACGCCACACCAAATCCTTTCGAGTTCTAACGTATTGTTTAGGATATACAAGCTAATTTTGTACTATGTGTTATTTCTTCTCGTAAAGTTTAAGTGCTTCCAATAAGTATGTATTTGTCTTTATTCTGCAACACTGTATTTCCTTATAACGTAGTATTCCTACATATTCTTTCGGGAGAAAACTCTCCTGTGCGTTCTCTTTTGAGGCTACACGTTTAGACTTACACGCCACACCAAATCTTTTTGAGTTACAACTTGTTGTTTAGGAGATACAAGCTTATTTTTTAACGATGAATTATTTCTTCTCTTAAAGTTTAAGTGTTTCCAATATGTATATATTTGCCTCTACTCTGCAACACTGTATTTCCTTATAACGTGGTATTCTTACATATTCTTTCGAGAGAAAACTCTCCTGTGCGTTCTCTTTGGAGGCTACACGCTTAGACATTCACCCAACACCAAAGCTTTTCGAGTTACAACGTGTTGTTTAGGAAAAACAAGATAATTTCGCATGATGCGGGATTTCCTTAAAACGTGGTTTTCTGACAAAATTGATGAAAGAAAATTCTTCTGTGGGTTCCCTTTTGAGGCTACACGTTTAGACGTGCATGCCACACCAAATCCTTTCGAGTTATAACGTGTTGTTTAGGATATACAAACTAATATTTACTATGTGTTATTTCTTCTCATAAAGCTTAAGTGTTTCCAATAAGTATGCATTTGTCTTTACTCTGCAACACTGTATTTCCTTATAACGTGGTATTCCTACATATTCGTTTGGAAGAAAACTCTCCTGTGCGTTCTCTTTTGAGGCTACACGCTTAGACATACACGCAACACCAAAGCTTTTCGAGTTACAACGTGTTGTTTAGGAAAAACAAGATAATTTCGCATGATGCGGGATTTCCTTAAAACGTGGTTTTCTGACAAATATTGATGAAAGAAAATTCTCCTGTGGGTTCTCTTTTGAGGCTACACGTTTAGACGTACACGCCACACCTAATCCTTTCAAGTTATAACGTGTTGTTTAGGATATACAAACTAATTTTTACTATGTGTTATTTCTTCTCGTAAAGCTTAAGTGTTTCCAATAAGTATGCATTTGTCTTTACTCTGCAACACTGTATTTCCTTATAACGTGGTATTCCTACATATTCTTTCGGAAGAAAACTGTCCTGTGCGTTCTCTTTTGAGGCTACACGCTTAGACATACACGCAACACCAAAGCTTTTCGAGTTACAACATGTTGTTTAGGAAAAACAAGATAATTTCGCACGATGCGGGATTTCCTTAAAACGTGGTTTTCTGACAAATTTTGACGAAAGAAAACTCTCCTGTGGGTTCTCTTTTCAGGCTACACCTTTAGACATACATGCCACACCAAATCTTGTCGAGTTAAAACTTGTTGTTTAGGAGATACAAGCTAATTTTGCATGATGCCTTATTTCTTCTCCTAAAGTGTTTCCATTAAGTACATATTTGTCTAAATTCTGCAACATTGTATTTCCTTATAACGTGGTATTCTTACATAATCTTTCGAGAGAAAACTATCCTGTGCGTTCTCTTTGGAGGCTACACGCTTAGACATTCACGCACCACCAAAGGTTTTCGAGTTACAACATGTTGATTAGGAAAAACAAGATAATTTTGCACGATGCGGGATTTCCTTAAAACGTGGTTTTCTGACAAATTTTGACGAAAGAAAACTCTCCTGTGGGTTCTCTTTTGAGGCTACACTTTTAGACGTACACGCCACACCAAATCTTTTCGAGTTACAACGTGTTGTTTAGGACATACAAGCTAATTTTGCAACATGCGTTATTTCTCTCATAAAGTGCTTCCATTACGTACGTATTTGTCTTTACTTTGCCACACTGTATTTCCTTATAACGTGGTATTCTTACATATTCTTTCGAGAGAAAACTCTCCTGTGCGTTCTCTTTGGAGGCTACACGCTTAGACATTCACGCAACACCAAAGCTTTTCGAGTTACAACATGTTGTTTAGGAAAAACAAGATAATTTCACATGATTCGGGATTCCCTTAAAATGTGGTTTTCTGAAAAGTTTTGACGAAAGAAAATTCTCCTGTGGGTTCTCTTTTGAGGCTACACGTTTAGACGCACACGCCACACCAAAACCTTTCGAGTTATAACGTGTTGTTTAGGATATACAAGCTAATTTTGTACTATGTGTTATTTCTTCTCGTAAAGCTTAACTGTTTCTAATAAGTATGTATTTGTCTTTACTCTGCAACACTGTATTTCCTTATAACGTGGTATTCCTACATGTTCTTTCGGGAGAAAACTCTCCTGTGCGTTCTCTTTTGAGGCTACACGTTTAGACGTACACGCCACACCAAATCTTTTTGAGTTACAACTTGTTGTTTAGGAGATACAAGCTAATTTTTTTACAATGAATTATTTATTCTCGTAAAGTTTAAGTGTTTCCAATACGTATGTATTTGCCTCTACTCTGCAACACTGTATTTCCTTATAACGTGATATTCTTACATATTCTTTCGAGAGAAAACTCTCCTGTGCGTTCTCTTTGGAGGCTACACGCTTAGACATTCACGCAACACCAAAGCTTTTCGAGTTACAACATGTTGTTTAGGAAAAACAAGATAATTTCGCATGATGCGGGATTTCCTTAAAACGTGGTTTTCTGACAAATTTTGACGAAAGAAAATTCTCCTGTGGGTTCTTTTTTGAGGCTGCACGTTTAGACGTACACGCCACACCAAATCCTTTCGAGTTATAACGTGTTGTTTAGGATATACAAGCTAATTTTGTACTATGTGTTATTTCTTCTCGTAAAGCTTAAGTGTTTCCAATAAGTATGTATTTGTCTGTACTCTGCAACACTGTATTTCCTTATAACGTAGTATTCCTACATATTCTTTTGGGAGAAAACTCTCCTGTGCGTTCTCTTTTGAGGCTACACGTTTAGACGTACACGCCACACCAAATCTTTTTGAGTTACAACTTGTTGTTTAGGAGATACAAGCTAATTTTGTACTATGTGTTATTTCTTCTCGTAAAGCTTAACTGTTTCCAATAAGTATGTATTTGTCTTTACTCTGCAACACTGTATTTCCTTATAACGTGGTATTCCTATATATTCTTTCGGAAGAAAACTCTCCTGTGCGTTCTCTTTTGAGGCTACACGCTTAGACATACACGCAACACCAAAGCTTTTCGAGTTGCAACATGTTGTTTAGGAAAAACAAGATAATTTCGCACGATGCGGTATTTCCTTAAAACGTGGTTTTCTGACAAATTTTGACGAAAGAAAGCTCTCCTGTGGGTTTTCTTTTGAGGCTACACGTATAGACATACACGCCACACCAAATCTTGTCGAGTTACAACGTGTTGTTTAGGAGATACAAGCTAATTTTACATGATGCGCTATTTCTTCTCCTAAAGTGTTTCCAATAAGTACATATTTGTCTATACTCTGCAACACTGTATTTCCTTATAACGTGGTATTCTTACATATTCTTTCGAGAGAAAACTATCCTGTGCGTTCTCTTTGGAGGCTACACGCTTAGACATACACGCACCACCAAAGGTTTTCGAGTTACAACGTGTTGATTAGGAAAAACAAGATAATTTCGCACGATGCGGGATTTCCTTAAAACGTGGTTTTCTGACAAATTTTGACGTAAGAAAATTCTCCTGTTGGTTCTCTTTTGAGGCTACACATTTAGATGTACACGCCACACCAAATCTTTTTGAGTTACCACGTGTTGTTTCGGAGATACAAGCTAATTTTATACCATGCGTTATTTCTTCTCATAATGTGTTTCCAATACGTACGTATTTGTCTTTACTCTGCAGCAATATATTTCCTTATAACGTGGTATTCTTACATATTCTTTCGAGAGAAAACTCTTCTGTGCATTCTCTTTTGAGGCTACATGCTTAGACATACACGCAACACCAAATCCTTTCATGTTATAACGTGTTGTTTAGGATATACAAGCTAATTTTTTACTATGTTTTATTTCTTCTCGTAAAGTTTAAGTGTTTCCAATAAGTATGTATTTGTCTTTACTCTGCAACACTGTATTTCCTTATAACGTGGTATTCCTACATATTCTTTGGGAGAAAACTCTCCTGTACGTTCTCTTTTGAGGCTACACGCTTAGACATATACGCAACATCAAAGCTTTTCGAGTTACAACATGTTGTTTAGGAAAAACAAGATAATTTCGCACGATGCAGGATTTCCTTAAAACGTGGTTTTCTGACAAATTTTGACGAAAGAAAACCTTCCTGTGGGTTCTTGTTTGAGGCTACACGTTTAGTCGTTCACGCCACACCAAATCTTTTCGAGTTGCAACGTGTTATTTAGGAGATAGAAGCTAATTTTGCATGATGCGTTATTTCTTCTCCTAAAGTGTTTCCAATAAGTACATATTTGTCTATACTCTGCAACATGGTATTTCCTTATAACGTGGTATTCTTACATATTCTTTCGAGAGAAAACTATCCTGTGCATTCTCTTTGGAGGCTACACGCTTAGACATACACGCAACACCAAAGCTTTTCGAGTTACAACGTGTTGATTAGGAAAAACAGGATAAATTCGCACGATGCGGGATTTCCTAAAAATGTGGTTTTCTGACAAATTTTGACGTAAGAAAATTCTCCTGTAGGTTCTCTTTTGAGGCTACACATTTAGACTTGCACGCCACACCAAATCTTTTTGAGTTAACACGTGTTGTTTAGGAGATACAAGCAAATTTTGTACCATGCATTATTTCTTCTCATAATATGTTTACAATACGTATGTATTTGTCTTTACTCTGCAGCAATATATTTCCTTATAACGTGGTATTCTTACATATTCTTTCGAGAGAAAACTCTCCTGTGCATTCTCTTTTGAGGCTACACGCTTACACATACACGCAACACCAAAGCTTTTCGAGTTACAATGTTTTGTTTATGAAAAACAAGATAATTGCGCACAATGCGGGATTTCCTTAAAACGTGGTTTTCTGACAAATTTTGACAAAAGAAAATTCTCCTGTGGGTTTTCTTTTGAGGCTACATGTTTAGACGTACACGCCACACCAAATCTTTTCGAGTTACAACGTGTTGTTTAGGAGATACAAGCTAATTTTGTACGATGCGTTATTTCTTCTCCTATAGTGTTTCCAATACGTACGTATTTGTCTTTACTCTACAACACTGTATTTCCTTATAACATGGTATTCGTACATATTCTTTCGAGAGAAAACTCTCCTGTGCATTCTCTTTTGAGGCTACACGCTTAGACATACACGCAACACCAAAGCATTTCGAGTTAGAACGTGTTGTTTAGGAAAAACAAGATAATTTCGCACGATGCGGGAATTCCTTAAAACGTGGTTTTCTGACAAATTTTGAGGAAAGAAAATTCTCCTGTGGGTTTTCATTTGAGGCTAAACGTTTAGACGTACACGCCACACCAAATGTTTTCGAGTTACAACGTGTTGTTTAGGAGATACAAGCTAATTTTTTACGATGCTTTATATCTTCTTGTAAAGTTTAAGTGTTTCCAAAAGGAACGTATTTATCTTTAATTTGCCACAATGTATTTCCTTATAACGTGGTATTCTTACATACTCGTTCGAGAGAAATCTCTCCTGTGCGTTCTCTTTTGAGGCTACATGCTTAGACATACACGCAACACCAAAGATTTTCGAGTTACAATGTGTTGTTTAGGAAAAACAAGATAGTTTCGCATGATGCGGGATTTCCTTAATAAGTGGTTTTCTGACAAATTTTGACGAAAGAAAATTCTCCTGTGGGTTCTCTTTTGAGGCTACACGTTTAGACGTACATGCCACACCAAATCTTTTCGAGTTACAACGTGTTGTTTAGGAGATACAAACTAATTTTTTACGATGCGTTATTTCTTCTCATAGAGTGTTTCAAATACATATGTATTTGTCTTTACTCTGCAAAACTGTATTTCCTTATAAAGTGGTATTCTTACATGTTCTTTCGAGAGAAAACTCTCCTGTGCGTTCTCTTTTGAGGCTACACGCTTAGACATACACGCAGCATCAAAGCTTTTCGAGTTACAACGTGTTGTTTAGGAAAAACAAGATAATTTCGCACGATGAGTGATTTCCTTAAAACATAGATTTCTGACAAATTTTACGAACAAAAATTCTCCTGTGGGTTCTCTTTTGAGGCTACACGTTTAGACGTACATGCCACACCAAATCTTTTCGAGTGACAATGTGTTGTTTAGGAGATACAAGTTAATTTTGTACGATGCGTTATTTCTTCTCATAAAGTTTTTCCAATAAGTAAGTATTTGTCTTTACTCTGCAACACTGTATTTCCTTATAACGTGGTATTCTTACATATTTTTTCGAGAGAAAACTCTCCTGTGCGTTCTCATTTGAGGCTACACGCTGAGACATACACGCAACAGCAAAGCTTTTCGAGTTACAACGTATTGTTTAGGAAGAACAAGATAATTTCTCACGATGCGGGATTTCCTTAAAACGTGGTTTTCTGACAAATTTTGATGAAAGAAAATTCTCCTGTGGGTTCTCTTTTGAGGCTAAACGTTTAGACGTACACGCCACACCAAATCTTTTTGAGTTGCAACTTGTTGTTTAGGAGATACAAGCTAATTTTTTTACAATGAATTATTTCTTCTCGTAAAGTTTAAGTGTTTCCAATACGTATGTATTTGCCTCTACTCTGCAACACTGTATTTCCTTATAACGTGGTATTCTTACATATTCTTTCGAGAGAAAACTCTCCTGTGCATTCTCTTTGGAGGCTACACACTTAGACATTCATGCAACACGAAAGCTTTTTGAGGTACAATGTGTTGTTTAGGAAAAACAAGATAATTTCGCATGATGCGATTTTTCCTTAAAACGTGGTTTTCTGACAAATTTTGACGAAAGAAAATTCTCCTGTGGGTTCTCTTTTGAGGCTTCACGTTTGGACGTACACGCCACACCAAATCCTTTCGAGTTCTAACGTGTTGTTTAGGATATACAAGCTAATTTTGTACTATGTGTTATTTCTTCTCGTAAAGCTTAAGTGTTTCCAATATGTATGTATTTGTCTTTACTCTGCAACACTGTATTTCCTTATAACGTAGTATTCCTACATATTCTTTCGGGAGAAAACTCTCCTGTGCGTTCTCTTTTGAGGCTACACGTTTAGACGTACACGCCACACCAAATCTTTTTGAGTTACGACTTGTTGTTTAGGAGATACAAGCTAATTTTTTAACGATGAATTATTTCTTCTCGTAAAGTTTAAGTGTTTCCAATATGTATATATTTGCCTCTACTCTGCAACACTGTATTTCCTTATAACGTGGTATTCTTACATATTCTTTCGAGAGAAAACTCTCCTGTGCATTCTCTTTGGAGGCTACACGCTTAGACATTCACGCAACACCAAAGCTTTTCGAATTACAACGTGTTTTTTAGGAAAAACAAGATAATTTCGCATGATGCGGGATTCCCTTAAAACGTGGTTTTCTGACAAATTTTGATGAAAGAAAATTCTCCTGTCGGTTCTCTTTTGAGGCTACACGTTTAGAAGTACACGCCACACCAAATCCTTTCGAGTTATAACGTGTTGGTTAGGGTATACAAACTAATTTTTACTATGTGTTATTTCTTCTCGTAAAGCTTAAGTGTTTCCAATAAGTATGCATTTGTCTTTACTCTGCAACACTGTATTTCCTTATAACGTGGTATTCCTACATATTCTTTCGGAAGAAAACTCTCTTGTGCGTTCTCTTTTGAGGCTACACGCTTAGACATACACGCACCACCAAAGTTTTCGAGTTACATGTTGTTTAGGAAAAAAAAGATAATTTCGCACGATGCGGAATTTCCTTAAAACGTGGTTTTCTGACAAATTTTGACGAAAGAAAATTCTCCTGTGGGTTCTCTTTTGAGGCTACACGTTTAGACATACACGCCACACCAAATCTTGTCGAGTTACAACGTGTTGTTTAGGAGATACAAGCAAATTTTGCATGATGCGTTATTTCTTCTCCTAAAGTGTTTCCAATAAGTACATATTTGTCTAAATTCTGCAACACTGTATTTCCTTATAACGTGGTATTCTTACATATTCTTTCGAGAGAAAAATATCCTGTGCGTTCTCTTTGGAGGCTACACGCTTAGACATACACGCACCACCAAAGGTTTTCGAGTTACACCTTGTTGATTAGGAAAAACAAGATAATTTCGCACGATGCGGGATTTCCTTAAAACGTGGTTTTCTGACAAATTTTGACGAAAGAAAACTCACCTGTGGGTTCTCTTTTGAGGCTACACTTTTAGACGTACACGCCACACCAAATCTTTTCGAGTTACAACGTGTTGTTTAGGACATACAAGCTAATTTGGCAAGATGCGTTATTTCTCTCATAAAGTGCTTCCATTACATACGTATTTGTCTTTACTCTGCCACACTATATTTCCTTATAACGTGGTATTCTTACATATTCTTTCGAGAGAAAACTCTCCTGTGGGTTCTCTTTGGAGGCTACACGCTTAGACATTCACGCAACACCAAAGCTTTTCGAGTTACAACGTGTTGTTTAGGAAAAACAAGATAATTTCGCATGATGTGGGATTCCCTTAAAACGCGGTTTTCTGAAAAGATTTGACGAAAGAAAATTCTCCTGTGGGTTCTCTTTTGAGGCTACACGTTTAGATGTACACGCCACACCAAATCCTATCGAGTTATAACCTGTTGTTTAGGATATACAAGCTAATTTTGTACTGTGTATTATTTCTTCTCGTAAAGCTTAACTGTTTCCAATAAGTATGTATTTGTCTTTACTCTGCAACACTGTATTTCCTTATAACGTGGTATTCCTACATATTCTTTCGGGAGAAAACTCCCCTGTGCGTTCTCTTTTGAGGCTACACGTTTAGTCGTACACGCCACACCAAATCTTTTTGAGTTACAACTTGTTGTTTAGGAGATACAAGCTAATTTTTTTACGATGAATTATTTATTCTTGTAAAGTTTAAGTGTTTCCAATACGTATGTACTTGCCTCTACTCTTCCACACTGTATTTCCTTATAACGTGATATTCTTACATATTCTTTCGAGAGAAAACTCTCCTGTGCGTTCTCTTTGGAGGCTACACGCTTAGACACTCACCCAACACCAAAGCTTTTCGAGTTACAACGTGTTGTTTAGGAAAAACAAGATAATTTCGCATGATGCGGGATTTCCTTAAAACGTGGTTTTCTGACAAATTTTGACCAAAGAAAATTCTCCTGTGGGTTCTCTTTTGAGTCTACACGTTTAGACGTACACGCCACACCAAATCCTTTCGAGTTATAACGTGTTGTTTAGGATATACAAGCTAATTTTGTACTATGTGCTATTTCTTCTCGTAAAGCTTAAGTGTTTCCAATAAGTATGTATTTGTCTTTACTCTGCAACACCGTATTTCCTTATAACGTGGTATTCCTACATATTCTTTCGGAAGAAAACTCTCCTGTGCGTTCTCTTTTGAGGCTACACGCTTAGACATACACGCACCACCAAAGCTTTTCGAGTTACAACATGTTGTTTAGGAAAAACAAGATAATTTCGCACGATGCGGGATTTACTTAAAACGTGGTTTTCTGACAAATTTTGACGAAAGAAAACTCTCCTGTGGGTTCTCTTTTGAGGCTACACTTTTAGAGGTACACGCCACACCAAATCATTTCGAGTTACAACGTGTTGTTTAGGAGATACAAGCTAATTTTGCATGATGCGTTATTTCTTCTCCTAAAGTGTTTCCAATAAGTACATATTTGTCTATACTCTGCAACACTGTATTTTCTTATAACGTGGTATTCCTACATATTCTTTCAGGAGAAAACTATCCTGTGCGTTCTCTTTGGAGGCTACACACTTAGACATACACGCAACACCAAAGCTTTTCGAGTTACAACGTGTTGATTAGGAAAAACACGATAATTTCGCACGATGCGGGATTTCCTTAAAACGTGGTTTTCTGACAAATTTTGACGTAAGAAAATTCTCCTGTGGGTTCTCTTTTGAGGCTACACGTTTAGACATACATGCCACACCAAATCTTTTTGAGTTACCACGTGTTGTTTCAGAGATACAAGCTAATTTTGTACCATGCGTTATTTCTTCTCATAATGTGTTTCCAAAACGTATGTATTTGTCTTTACTCTGCAGCAATATGTTTCCTTATAACGTGGTATTCTTACATATTCTTTCGAGAGAAAACTCTCCTGTGCATTCTCTTTTGAGGCTACATGCTTAGACATACACGCAACACCAAATCCTTTCGAGTTATAACGTGTTGTTTAGGATATACAAGCTAATTTTGTACTAAGTTTTATTTCTTCTCGTAAAGTTTAAGTGTTTCCAATAAGTATTTATTTGTCTTTACTCTGCAACACTGTATTTCCTTATAACGTGGTATTCCTACATATTCTTTCGGGAGAAAACTCTCCTGTGCGTTCTCTTTTGAGGCTACACGCTTAGACATATACGCAACACCAAAGCTTTTCGAGTTACAACATGTTGTTTAGGAAAAACAAGATAATTTCGCACAATGCAGGATTTCCTTAAAACGTGGTTTTCTGACAAATTTTGACGAAAGAAAACTCTCCTGTGGGTTCTCCTTTGAGGCTACACGTTTAGTCGTTCACGCCACACCAAATCTTTTCGAGTTACAACGTGTTGTTTAGGAGATACAAGCTAAGTTTGCATGATGCGTTATTTCTTTTCGTAAAGTGTTTCCAATAAGTACATATTTGTCTATACTCTGCAACACTGTATTTCCTTATAACGTGGTATTCTTACATATTTTTTCGAGAGAAAACTATCCTGTGCGTTCTCTTTGGAGGCTACACGCTTAGACATACACGCACCACCAAAGCTTTTCGAGTTACAACGTGTTGATTAGGAAAAACAAGATAATTTCCCACGATGCGGGATTTCCTTAAAAAGTGGTTTTCTGACAAATTTTGACGTAAGAAAATTCTCCTGTGGGTTCTCTTTTGAGGCTGCACATTTAGACGTGCACGCCACACCAAATCTTTTTGAGTTACCACATGTTGTTTAGGAGATACAAGCAAATTTTGTACCATGCATTATTTCTTCTCATAATATGTTTCCAATAAGTATGTATTTGTCTTTACTCTGCAGCAATATATTTCCTTATAACGTGGTATTCTTACATATTCTTTCGAGAGAAAACTCTCCTGTGCATTCTCTTTTGAGGCTACACGCTTAGACATACACGCAACATCAACGCTTTTCGAGTTAAAACGTGTTGTTTAGGAAAAACAAGATAATTTCGCACAATGAGTGATTTCCTTAAAACATGGATTTCTGACAAATTTTAACAAACAAAAATTCTCCTGTGGGTTCTCTTTTGAGGCTACATGTTTAGAAGTACACGCCACACCAAATCTTTTCGAGTTACAATGTGTTGTTTAGGAGATACAAGCTAATTTTGTACGATGCGTTATTTCTTCTCGTAAAGTGTTTCCAATACGTACGTATTTGCCTTTAGTCTGCAACACTGTATTTCCTTATAACGTGGTATTCTTACATATTGTTTCGAGAGAAAACTCTCCTGTGCGTCCTCTTTTGAGGCTACATGCTTAGACATACACGCAACACCAAAGCTTTTCGCGTTACAACGTGTTGTTTAGGAAAAACAAGATAATTTCGCACGATGAGGGATTTCCTTAATACGTGGTTTTCTGACAAATTTTGAAAAAAGAAATTTCTCCTATTGGTTCTCGTTTGAGACTACACGTTTAGACGTACAGGCCACACCAAATCTTTTTAAGTTTCAACGTGTTGTTTAGGAGATACAAGCTAATTTGGTACGATGCGTTATTTCTTCTCATAAAGTTTTTCCAAAAAGTAAGTATTTGTCTTTACTCTGCAACACTGTATTTCCTTATAACGTGGTATTCTTACATATTATTTCGAGAGAAAACTCTCCTGTGCGTTCTCATTTGAGGCTACACGCTGAGACATACACGCAACAGCAAAGCTTTTCTAGTTACAATGTGTTGTTTAGGAAGAACAAGATAATTTCTCACGATGCGAGATATCCTTAAAACGTGGTTTTCTTACAAATTTTGACGAAAGAAAATTCTCCTGTGGGTTCTCTTTTGAGGCTAAACGTTTAGACGTACACGCCACACCAAATCTTTTTGAATTACAGCTTGTTGTTCAGGAGATACAAGCTAATTTTTTTACGATGAATTATTACTTCTCGTAAAGTTTAAGTGTTTCCAATACGTATGTATTTGCCTCTACTCTGCAACACTGTATTTCCTTATAACGTGGTATTCTTACATATTCTTTCGAGAGAAAACTCTCCTGTGCGTTCTCTTTGGAGGCTACACACTTAGACAGTCACGCAACACCAAAGCTTTTCGAGGTACAACGTGTTGTTTAGGCAAAACAAGATAATTTCGCATGATGCGGTTTTTCCTTAAAACGTGGTTTTCTGACAAATTTTGACGAAAGAAAATTCTCCTGTGGGTTCTCTTTTGAGGCTTCACGTTTAGACGTACACGCCACACCAAATCCTTTCGAGTTCTAACGTGTTGCTTAGGATATACAAGCTAATTTTGTACTATGTGTTATTTCTTCTCGTAAAGCTTAAGTGTTTCCAATAAGTATGTATTTGTCTTTACTCTGCAACACTGTATTTCCTTATAACGTAGTATTCCTACATATTCTTTCGGGAGAAAACTCTCCTGTGAGTTCTCTTTTGAGGCTACACGTTTAGACGTACACGCCACACCAAATCTTTTTGAGTTACAACTTGTTGTTTAGGAGATACAAGCTAATTTTTTAACGATGAAGTATTTCTTCTCGTAAAGTTTAAGTGTTTCCAATATGTATATATTTGCCTCTACTCTGCAACACTGTATTTCCTTATAACGTGGTTTTCTTACATATTCTTTCGAGAGAAAAACTCTCCTGTGCGTTCTCTTTGGAAGCTACACGCTTAGATATTCACGCAACACCAAAGCTTTTCGAGCTAAAATGTGTGTTGATTAGGAAAAACAAGATAATTTCGCACGATGCGGGATTTCCTTAAAACGTGGTTTTCTGACAAATTTTGACGTAAGAAAATTCTCCTGTGGGTTCTCTTTTGAGGCTACACGTTTAGATGTACACGCCACACCAAATCTTTTTGAGTTACCACGTGTTGTTTCGGAGATACAAGCTAATTTTGTACCATGCGTTATTTCTTCTCATAATGTGTTTCCAATACGTACGTATTTGTCTTTACTCTGCAGCAATATATTTCCTTATAACGTGGTATTCTTACATATTCTTTCGAGAGAAAACTCTCCTGTGCATTCTCTTTTGAGGCTACACGCTAAGGCATACAAGCAACACCAAAGCTTTTCTAGTTTCAACGTGTTGTTTAGGAAAAACAAGATAATTTCGCACGATGCGGGATTTCCTTAAAACGTGGTTTTCTGACAAATTTTGACGAAAGAAAACTCTTCTGTGGGTTCTCTTTTGAGGCTACACTTTTAGACGTACACGCCACACCAAATCTTTTCGAGTTACAACGTGTTGTTTAGGACATACAAGCTAATATTGCAAGATGCGTTATTTCTCTCATAAAGTGCTTCCATTACATATGTATTTGTCTTTACTCTGCCACACTGTATTTCCTTATAACGTGGTATTCTTACATATTCTTTTGAGAGAAAACTCTCCTGTGCATTCTCTTTTGGGGCTACATGCTTACACATACACCCAACACCAAAGCTTTTCGAGTTAAAACATGTTGTTTAGGAAGAACAAGATAATTTCTCACGATGCGGGATTTCCTTAAAATGTGGTTTTCTGAAAAATTTTGACGAAAGAAAATTGTCCTGTGGGTTCTCTTTTGAGGCTACACGTTTAGAAGTACACGCCACACCAAATCCTTTCGAGTTACAACGTGTTGTTTAGGAGATACAAGCTAATTTTTTACGATGCTTTATTTCATCTCTTAAAGTTTATGGGTTTCCAATACATACATATTTGTCATTACTCTGCAACACTGTATTTCCTTATAACGTGGTATTCTTACATATCCTTTCAAGAGAAAACTCTCCTGTGCGTTCTCTTTTGAGGCTACATGCTTAGATATACACGCAGCACCAAAGCTTTTCGCGTTACAACGTGTTGTTTAGGAAAAAACAAGATAATTTCGCACGATGAAGGATTTCCTTAATACGTGGTTTTCTGACAAATTTTGACCAAAGAAAATTCTCCTATGGCTTCTCTTTTGAGACTACACGTTTAGATGTACAGGCCACACCAAATCTTTTTAAGTTACAACGTGTTGTTTAGGAAATACAAGCTAATTTTGTACGATGCGTTATTTCTTCTCGTAAAATTTTTCCAATAAATAAGTATTTGTCTTTACTCTGCAAAACTGTATTTCCTTATAACGTAGTATTCTTACATATTTTTCGAGAGAAAACTCTCCTGTGCATTCTTATTTGAGGCTACACGCTTAGACATACACGCAACAGCAAAGCTTTTCGAGTTACAACGTGTTGTTTAGGAAGAACAAGATAATTTCTCACGATGCGGGATTTCCTTAAAACGTGGTTTTCTGACAAATTTTGACGAAAGAAAATTCTCCTGTGGGTTCTCTTTTGAGGCTACACGTTTAGACGTACACGCCACACCAAATCTTTTCGAGATACAACGTGTTGTTTAGGAGATACAAGCTAATTTTGCATGATGCGTTATTTCTTCTCGTAAAGTGTTTCCAATAAGTACATATTTGTCTATACTCTGCAACACTGTCTTTCCTTATAACCTGGTATTCTTACATATTCTTTCGAGAGAAAACTATCCTGTGCGTTCTCTTTGGAGGCTACACGCTTAGACATACACGCAACAACAAAGCTTTTCGAGTTACAACGTGTTGATTAGGAAAAACAGGATAATTTCGCACGATGCGGGATTTCCTTAAAATGTGGTTTTCTGACAAATTTTGACGTAAGAAAATTCTCCTGTGGGTTCTCATTTGAGGCTACACATGTAGACGTACACGCCACACCAAATCTTTTTGAGTTACCACGTGTTGTTTAGGAGATACAAGCTAATTTTGTACCATGCGTTATTTTTTCTCATAATATGTTTCCAATACGTATGTATTTGTCTTTACTATGCAGCAATATATTACCTTATAACGTGGTATTCTTACATATTCTTTCGAGAGAAAGCTCTCCTGTGCATTCTCTTTTGAGGCTACACGCTTACACATACACCCAACACCAAAGCTTTTCGAGTTACAATGTTTTGTTTATGAAAAACAAGATAATTGCGCACAATGCGGGATTTCCTTAAAACGTGGTTTTCTGACAAATTTTGACGAAAGAAAATTCTCCTGTGGGTTCTCTTTTGAGGCTACATGTTTAGACGTACACGCCACACCAAATCTTTTCGAGTTACAACGTGTTGTTTAGGAGATACAAGCTAATTTTGTACGATGCGTTATTTCTTCTCCTAAAGTGTTTCCAATACGTACATATTTGTCTTTACTCTACAACACTGTATTTCCTTATAACATGGTATTCGTACATATTCTTTCGAGAGAAAACTCTCCTGTGCATTCTCTTTTGAGGCTACACGCTTAGACATACACGCAACACCAAAGCATTTCGAGTTAGAACGTGTTGTTTAGGAGAAACAAGATAATTTCTCATGATGCGGGAATTCCTTAAAACGTGGTTTTCTGACAAATTTTGAGGAAAGAAAATTCTCCTGTGGGTTTTCATTTGAGGCTAAACGTTTAGACGTACACGCCACACCAAATCTTTTCGAGTTACAACGTGTTGTTTAGGAGATACAAGCTAATTTTTTACGATGCTTTATATCTTCTTGTAAAGTTTAAGTGTTTCCAAAAGGAACTTATTTATCTTTAATTTGCCACAATGTATTTCCTTATAACGTGGTATTCTTACATACTCGTTCGAGAGAAATCTCTCCTGTGCATTCTCTTTTGAGGTTACATGCTTAGACACACACGCAACACCAAAGATTTTCGAGTTACAATGTGTTGTTTAGGAAAAACAACATAGTTTCGCACGATGCGGGATTTCCTTAATAAGTGGTTTTCACAAATTTGACGAAAGAAAATTCTCCTGTGGGTTCTCTTTTGAGGCTACACATTTAGACGTACATGCCACACCAAATCTTTTCGAGTTACAACGTGTTGTTTAGGAGATACAAACTAATTTTTTACGATGCGTTATTTCTTCTCATAAAGTGTTTCAAATACATACGTATTTGTCTTTACTCTGCAAAACTATATTCCCTTATAATGTGGTATTCTTACATGTTCTTTCGAGAGAAAACTCTCCTGTGCGTTCTCTTTTGAGGCTACACACTTAGACATACACGCAACATCAAAGCTTTTCGAGTTACAACATGTTGTTTTAGAAAAACAAGATTATTTCGCACCATGATTGATTTCCATAAACATGGTTTTCTGACAAATTTTAACGAACAAAAATTCTGCTGTGGGTTCTCTTTTGAGGCTACACGTTTAGACGTACACGCCACACCAAATATTTTCGAGTTACAACGTGTTGTTTAGGAGATACAAGCTAATTTTCTACGATGCGTTATTTCTTCTCATAAAGTGTTTCCAATACGTACGTATTTGCCTTTAGTCTGCAACACTGTATTTCCTTATAACGTGGTATTCTTACATATTCTTTCGAAAGAAAACTCTCCTGTGCGTCCTCTTTTGAGGCTACACGCTTAGACATACACGCAACACCAAAGTTTTCGAGTTACAACGTGTTGTTTAGGAAAAACAAGATAATTTCGCATGATGCGGGATTTACTTAAAACGTGGTTTCTGAAAAATTTTGACAAAAGAAAATTCTCCTGTGGGTTCTCTTTTGAGGCTACACTTTTAGACGTACACGCCACACCAAATCTTTTCGAGTTACAACGTGTTGTTTAGGAGATACAAGCTAATTTTGTACGATGCATTATTTCTTCTAGTAAAGTGTTTCCAATACGTACGTATTTGGCTTTAGTCTGCAACACTGTATTTCCTTATAATGTGGTATTCTTACATATTCTTTCGAGAAAAAACTCTCCTGTGCATCCTCTTTTGAGGCTACACGCTTAGACATACACGCAACACCAAAGCTTTTCGCGTTACAACGTGTTGTTTAGGAAGAACTAGATAATTTCTCACGATGCGTGATTTCCTTAAAACGTGGTTTTCTGACATATTTTGACCAAAGAAAATTCTCCTATGGGTTCTCTTTTGAGACTGCACGTTTAGACGTACAGGCCACTCCAAATCTTTTTTAAGTTACAACGTGTTGTTTAGGCGATACAAGCTAATTTTGTACGATGCGTTATTTCTTCTTGTAAAGTTTTTCCAATAAATAAGTATTTGTCTTTACTCTGCAACACTGTATTTCCTTATAACGTGTCATTCTTACATATTCTTTCGAGAGAAAACTCTCCTCTGCCTTCTCTTTTGGGGCTACATGCTTAGACATACACCCAACACCAAAGCTTTTCGAGTTAAAACGTGTTGTTTAGGAAGAACTAGATAATTTCTCACGATGCGTGATTTCCTTAAAACGTGGTTTTCTGACAAAATTTGATGAAAGAAAATTGTCCAGTGGGTTCTCTTTTGAGGCTACACGTTTAGACGTACACACCACACCAAATCTTTTCGAGTTACAACGTGTTGTTTAGGAGATACAAGCTAATTTTTTTACGATGCTTTATTTCATCTCGTAAAGTTTATGGGTTTCCAATACATACGTATTTGTCTTTACTCTGCAACACTGTATTCCCTTATAACGTGGTATTCTTACATATTCTTTCGAGAGAAAACTCTCCTGTGTGTTCTCTTTTGAGGCTACACGCTTAGACATACACGCAACACCAAAGCTTTTCGAGTTACAATGTGTTGTTTAGGAAAAACAAGATAATTTCGCAGGATGCGGGATTTCCTTAAAACGTGGATTTCTGAAAATATTTGACGAAAGAAAATTGTCCTGTGGGTTCTCTTTTGAGGCTACACGTTTAGACGTACACGCCACACCAAATCCTTTCGAGTTACAACGTGTTGTTTAGGAGATACAAGCTAATTTTCTACGATGCGTTATTTCTTCTCGTAAAGTGTTTCCAATACTTACGTATTTGCCTTTAGTCTGCAACACTGTATTTCCTTATAACATGGTATTCTTACATATTCTTTCGAGAGAAAACTCTCCTGTGTGTTCCCCTTTGAGGCTACATGCTTAGACATACAGGCAACACCAAAGCTTTTCGCGTTACAACGTGTTGATTAGGAAAAACAATATAATTTCGCGCGATGCGGGATTTCCTTAATAAGTGGTTTTCTGACAAATTTTGACCAAGGAAAATTCTCCTATGGGTTCTCTTTTGAGGCTACACGTTTAGACGTACAGGCCACACCTAATCTTTTTAAGGTACAACGTGTTGTTTAGGAGATACAAGCTAATTTTTTACGATAGGTTATTTCTTCTCGTAAAGTTTTTCTAATAAGTAAGAATATGTCTTTACTCTGCAACACTGTATTTCCTTATAACGTGGTATTCTTACATATTCTTTCGAGAGAAAACTCTCCTGTGCGTTCTCATTTGAGGCTACACGCTTAGACATACACGCAACACCAAAGCTTTTCGAGTTACAATGTGTTGTTTAGGAAGAACAAGATAATTTCCCAGGATGCGGGATTTCCTTAAAACGTGGTTTTCTGACAAATTTTGATGAAAGAAAATTCTCCTGTGGGTTCTCTATTGAGGCTACACGTTAAGACGTACACACCACACCAAATCTTTTTGAGTTACAACGTATTGTTTAGGAGATACAAGCTAATTTTTTTATGATGCCTTATTTCTTCTCGTAAAGTTTAAGTGTTTCCAATACGTATGTATTTGCCTTTACTCTGCAACACTGTATTTCCTTATTATGTGGTATTCTTACATATTCTTTCAACAGTAAACTCTCCTGTGCGTTCTCTTTGGAGGCTACACGCCTAGACATACACGCAACACCAAAGCTTTTCGAGTTACAACGTGTTGTTTAGGAAAAACAAGATAATTTCGCATGATGCGGGATTTTCTTAAAACGTGGTTTTCTGACAAATTTTGAAGAAAGAAAATTCTCCTGTGGGTTCTCTTTTGAGGGTACACGTTTAGACGTACACGCCACACCAAATCCTTTCGAGTTATAACGTGTTGTTTAGGAGATACAAACTAATTTTTTACTATGTGTTATTTCTTCTTGTAAAGTTTAAGTGTTTCCAATAAGTATGTATTTGTCTTTACTCTGCAACACTGTATTTCCTTATAACGTGGTATTCTTACATATTCTTTCGGGAGAAAACTCTCCGGTGCGTTCTCTTTTGAGGCTACACGCTTAGAAATACACGCAACACCAAAGATTTTCGAGTTACAATGTGTTGTTTAGGAAAAACAAGCTATTTTCGCACGATGCGGGATTTCCGTAAAACGTGGTTTTTAACAAATTTTGACCAAAGAAAACTCTCCTGTGGGTTCTCTTTTGAGGCTACACGTTTAGACGTACACACCACACCAAATCTTTTCCAGTTACAACGTGTTGTTTAGGAGATACAAGCTAATTTTGCATGATGCTTTATTTCTTCTCATAAAGTGTTTCCAATAAGTATGTATTTGTCTATACTCTGCAACACTGTATTTCCTTAAAACGTGGTATTCTTACATATTCTTTCGAGAGAAAGCACTCCTGGGCGTTCCCCTTTGAGGCTACGCACTTAGACATACACGCAACACCAAAGCTTTTCGAGTTACAACGTGTTGTTTAGGAAAAACAAGATAATTACGCACGATGCGGGATTTCCTTAATAAGTGGTTTTCTGACAAATTTTGACCAAGGAAAATTCCTCTATGGGTTCTCTTTTGAGGCTACACGTTTAGACGTACAGGCCACACCAAATCTTTTTAAGGTACAACGTGTTGTTTAGGAGATACAAGCTAATTTTGTACGATGCGTTATTTCTTCTCCTAAAGTTTTTCCAATAAGTAAGTATATGTCTTTATTCTGCAACACTGTATTTCCTTATAACGTGGTATTCTTACATATTCTTTCAAGAGAAAACTCTCCTGTGCGTTCTCATTTGAGGCTACACGCTTAGACATATACGCAACACCAACGCTTTTCGAGTTACAACGTGTTGTTTAGGAAGAACAAGATAATTTCGCATGATGCGGGATTTCCTTAAAACGTGGTTATCTGACAAATTTTGATGAAAGAAAATTCTCCTGTGGGTTCTCTTTTGAGGGTACATGTTTAGACGTACAAGCCACACCAAATCCTTTCGAGTTATAACGTGTTGTTTAGGAGATACAAGCTAATTTTGTACTATCTGTTATTTCTACCCGTAAAGTTTAAGTGTTTCCAATAAGTACGTATTTGTCTTTACTCTGCAACACTGTATTTCCTTATAACGTGGTATTCCTACATATTCTTTCGGGAAAAAACTCTCCTGTGCGTTCTCTTTTAAGGCTACACGCTTAGACATACACGCAACACCAAAGCTTTTCGAGTTACAACATGTTGTTTAGGAAAAACAAGATAATTACGCACGATGCGGTATTTCCTTAAAACGTGGTTTTTGACAAATTTTGACGAAAGAAAATTCTCCTGTGGGTTCTCTTTGAGACTACACGTTTAGACGTACACGCCACACCAAATCTTTTCGAGTTACAGCATGTTGTTTAGGAGATACAAGCTAATTTTGCATGATGCATTATTTCTTCTCGTAAAGTGTTTCCAATAAGTACGTATTTGTCTTTACTCTGCAACACTGTATTTCCTTATCACGTGGTATTCTTACATATTCTTTCGAGAAAAAACTATCCTGTGCATTCTCTTTGGAGGCTACACGGTTAGACATATATGCAACACCAAAGCTTTTCGAGTTACAACGTGTTGATTAAGAAAAACAAGATAATTTCGCCCGATGCGGGATTTTCTTAAAACGTAGTTTTCTGACAAATTTTGACGTAAGAAAATTCTCCTGTGGGTTCTCTTTTGAGGCTACACGTTCAGACGTACACGCCACAGCAAATCTTTTTGAGTTACCACGTGTTGTTTTGGAGATACAAGCTAATTTTGTACCATGCGTTATTTCTTCTCATAATGTGTTTCCAATAAGTACGTATATGTCTTTACTCTGCAGCAATATATTTCCTTCTAACGTGGTATTCTTACATATTCTTTCGAGAGAAAACACTCCTGTGCATTCCCTTTTGAGGCTGCACGCTTAGACATACACGCAACGCCAACGCTTTTCTAGTTACAACGTGTTGTTTAGGAAAAACAAGATAATTTCGCACGATGCGGGATTTCCTTAAAACGTGGTTTTCTGACAAATTTTGACGAAAGAAAACTCTCCTGTAGGTTATCTTTTGAGGCTACACGTTTAGACGTACATGTCACACCAAATCCTTTTGAGTTACAATGTGTTGTTTAGGACATACAAGCTAATTTTGCAAGATGCGTTATTTCTCTCATAAAGTGCTTCCAATATGGACGTATTTGTCTTTACTCTGCCACACTGTATTTTCTTATAACGTGGTATTCTTACATATTCTTTCGAGAGAAAACTCTCCTGTGCGTTCTCTTTTGGGGCTACACGCTTAGACATACACCCTACACCAAAGATTTTCGAGTTAAAACATGTTGTTTAGGAAGAACAAGATAATTTCTCACGATGCGGGATTTCCTTAAAACGTGGTTTTCTGAAAAATTTTGACGAAAGAAAATTGTCCTGTGGGTTCTCTTTTGAGGCTACACGTTTAGACGTACACGCCACACCAAATCTTTTCGAGTTACAACGTGTTTTTTGGAGATACAAGCTAATTTTGTACGATGCTTTATTTCATCTCGTAAAGTTTATGGGTTTCCAATACATACGTATTTGTCTTTATTCTGCAACACTGTATTTCCTTATAACGTGGTATCCTTACGAATTCTATCGAGAAAAAACTCTCCTGTGCGTTCTCTTTTGAGGCTACACGCTTAAACATACACGCAACACCAAAGCTTTTCAAGTTACAACGTGTTGTTTAGGAAAAACAAGATAATTTCGCACGATGCAGGATTTCCTTAAAACGTGGTTTTCTGAAAATTTTTGACGAAAGAAAATTCTCCTGTGGGTTCTCTTTTGAGGCTACACGTTTAGACGTACAGGCCACACCAAATCTTTTCGAGTTACAACGTGTTGTTTAGGAGATACAAGCTAATTTTGTACGTTGCGTTTTTTCTTCTCGTAAAGTGTTTCCAATACGTACGTATTTGCCTTTACTCTGCAACACTGTATTTCTTTATAAAGTGGTATTCTTACATACTCTTTGAGAGAAAACTCTCTTGCGCATTCTCTTTTGAGGCTACACGCTTAGACATACACGCAACACCAAAGCTTTTCGAGTTAAAACGTGTTGTTTAGGAAAAAGAAGATAATTGCGCACGATGCGGGATTTCCTTAAAACGTGGTTTTCTGAAAAATTTTGACGAAAGAAAATTCTCCTGTGGGTTCTCTTTTGAGGGTACACGTTTAGACGTACAAGCCACACCAAATCCTTTCGAGTTATAACGTGTTGTTTAGGAGATACAAGCTAATTTTGTACTATGTGTTATTTCTACTCGTAAAGTTTAAGTGTTTCCAATAAGTATGTATTTGTCTTTACTCTGCAACACTGTATTTTGAAGAAAATTCTCCTGTGTGTTCTCTTTTGAGGCTACACGTTTAGACGTACACGCCACACAAAATCTTTTCGAGTTATAACGTGTTGTTTAGGAGATACAAACTAATTTTGTACGATGCCGTATTTCTTCTCGTAAAGTTTAAGTGTTTCCAATAAGTACGTATTTGTCTTTACTCTGCAACACTGTATTTCCTTATAACGTGGTATTCTTACATATTCTTTCGAGAGAAAACTCTCCTGTGCGTTCTCTTTTGAGGCTACACACTTTGACATACACGTAACACCAAAGCTTTTCGAGTTACAATGTGTTGTTTAGGAAAAACAAGATAATTTAGCACGATGCGGGATTTCCTTAAAACGTGGTTTTCTGACAAATTTTGATGAAAGAAAATACTCATGTGGGTTCTCTTTTGAGGCTACACGTTTAGACTTACACGCCACACCAAATCCTTTCGAGTTACAACGTGTTGGTTAGGAGATACAAGCTAATTTTTTAAGATGCGTTATTTCTTCTTGTAAAGTTTAAATGTTTCCAATATGTACGTATTTGCCTTTACTCTGCAACACTGTATTTCCTTATAACGTTGTAATCTTGCATATTCTTTCGAGAGAAAAACTCTCCTGTGCGTTCTCTTTAGAGGCTACATGCTTAGACATACATGCAACACCAAAGCTTTTCGAATTACAACCTGTTGTTTAGGAAAAACAAGATAATTTCGGATGATGCGGGATTTCCTTAAAACGTGGTTTTCTGAAAAATTTTGACGAAAGAAAACTCTCCTGTGGGTTCTCTTTTTAGGCTACATGTTTAGTTGTAAACGCCACACCAAATCTTTTCGAGTTACAACGTGTTGTTCAGGAGATACAAGCTAATTTTGTACGATGCGTTATTACTTCTCGTAAAGTGTTTCCAATAAGTACGTATTTGTCTTTACTCTGCAACACTGTATTTCCTTATAACGTGGTATTCTTACATATTCTTTCAAGAGAAAACTCTCCTGTGTGTTCTCTTTTGAGGCTACACGCTTAGACATACACGCAACACCAAAGCTTTTTGAGTTACAACGTGTTGTTTAGGAAGAACAAGATAATTTCTCACGATGTGGGATTTCCTTAAAACGTGGTTTTCTGACAAATTTTGACGAAAGAAAATTGTCCTGTGGTTCTCTTTTGAGGCTACACGTTTAGACGTACACGCCACACCAAATCTTTTCGAGTTACAACGTGTTGTTTAGGAGATACAAGCTAATTTTGTATGATGCTTTATTTCATCTCGCTAATTTTAAGGGTTTCCAATACGTAAGTATTTGTCTTTATTCTGCAACACTGTACTTCCTTATAACGTGGTATTCTTACTCGAAAAGCTTTGGTGTTGCGTGTATGTCTAAGCGTGTAGCCTCAAAAGAGAACGCACAGGAGAGATTTCTCTCGAAAGAATATGTAAGAATACAACGTTATTTGGAAATACAGTGTTGCAGAGTAAAGACCAATATGTATATATTGGAAACACTTTATGAAAAGAAATAACGTATGGAAAAAATTTGCTTGTATCTCCTAAACAACACGTTGTAACTCGAAAAGGTTTGGTGTGGTGTTTACATCGAAACGTGTAGCCTCAAAAGAGAACCCACAGGAGAATTTTCTTTCGTCAAAATTTTTCAGAAAACCACGTTTTAAGGAAATCCCACATCGTGCGAAATTATCTTGTTTTTCCGAAACAACACGTTGTAACTCGAAAAGCTTTGGTATTAGGTGTATGTCTAAGAATGTAGCCTCAAAAGAGAACGCACAGGAGAGTTTTCTCTCAAAAGAATATGTAAGAATACCACGTTATATGGAAAAACAGTGTTGCAGAGTAAAGACAAATATGTACGTATTGGAAACACTTTACGAGAAGAAATAACGCATGGTAAAAAATTAGCTTGTATCTCCTAAACAACATGTTGTAACTCGAAAGGATTTGGTGTGGTGTTTACATCTAAAGGTGTAGCCTCAAAAGAGAACCCACAGGAGAATTTTCGTTCGTCAAATTTTTTCAGAAAACCACGTTTTATGGAAATCTTGCATCGTGCGAAATTATCTTGTTTTTCCTAAACAACACGTTGTAACTCGAAAAGCTTTGGTTTTGCATGTATGTCTAAGCGTGTAGCCTCAAAAGAGAACGCACAGGAGAGTATTCTCTCGAAAGAATATGTAAGAATACCACGTTATAAGGACATACAGTGTTGCAGAGTAAAGAGAGATACATACATATTGGAAACACTTTACGAGAAGGAATAATACATCATACAAAATTAGCTTGTATTTCCTAAACAACACGTTGTAACGCGAAAAGATTTTGTGTGGCGTGTACGTTGAAACGTGTAGCCTCAAAAGAGAACCCACAGGAGAATTTTCTTTCGTCAAAATATGTCGGAAAACCACGTTTTAAGGAAATCCCGCATCGTGCGAAATTATCTTGTTTTTCCTAAACAACACGTTGTAACTCGAAAATATTTGGTGTGGTGTTTACATCTAAATGCGTAGCCTCAAAAGAGAACCCACAAGAGAATTTTCTTTGATCAAAATTTTTTCAGAAAACCACGTTTTAAGGAAGTCCTGCATCGTGCGAAATTATCTTCTTTTTCCTAAACAACACGTTGTAACTCGAAAAGCTTTGGTGTTGCGTGTATGTCTAAGCATGTAGCCTCAAAAGAGAATGCACAGTAGAGTATTCTCTAGAAAGAATATGTAAGAATACCACGTTATAAGGAAATACAGTGTTGCAGAGTAAAGACAGATACTTACTTATTGGAAACACTTTACGAGAAGGAATAATACATCGTACAAAATTAGCTTGTATTTCCTAAACAACACGTTGTAACTCGAAGGATTTGGTGTGACGTGTAAGGTGAAACGTGTAGCCTCAAAAGAGAACCCACAGGAGAAGTTTCTTTTGTCAAAATTTGTCAGAAAACCACGTTTTAAGGAAATCCCGCATTGTGCGAAATTATCTTGTTTTTCCTAAACAACACATTGTAACTCGAAAAGCTTTGGTGTTGCGTGTATGTCTAAACGTGTGGCCTCAAAAGAGAACGCACAGGAGAATTTTCTCTCGAAAGAATATATAAGAATACCACGTTATAAGGAAATACAGTGTTGCAGAGTAAAGACAAATACGTATGTATTGGAAACACTTTACGAGAAGAAATAACGCATCTTACAAAATTAGCTTGTATCTCCTAAACAACACGATGTAACTCGAAAAGATTTGGTGTGGCGTGTACGTCTAAACGTGTAGCCTCAAAAGTGAACTTACAGGAGTATTTTCTTTCGTCAAAATTTGTCAGAAAACCACGTTTTATGGAAATCCCTCATCGTGGAAATTATCTTGTTTTTCCTAAACAACACGTTGTAACTCGAAAATCTTTGGTGCTGCGTGTATGTCTAAACGTGTACCCTCAGAAGAGAACGCACAGGAGAGTTTTCTCTCGAAAGAATATGTAAGAATACCGCGTTATAAGGAAATACAGTGTTGCAGAGTAAAGACAAATAAGTAAGTATTGGACACACTTTATGAGAAGAAATAACGCATCTTAAAAAATTAGCTTGTATCTCCTAAACAACACGTTGTAACTCGAAAAGATTTGGTGTGACATGTACGTCTAAACGTGTAGCCTCAAAAGAGAACTCACAGGAGAATTTTCTTTCATCAAAATTTGTCAGAAAACACGTTTTAAGGAAATCTCGCATCGTGCAAAATTATCTTGTTTTTACTAAACAACACGGTGTAACTCGAAAAGCTTTGGTGTTGAGTGTTTGTCTAAGTGTGTAGCCTCAAAAGAGAACGCACAGGAGAGTTTTCTCTCGAAAGAATATGTAAGAATACCACGTTATAAGGAAATACAGTGTTGCAGAGTAAAGACAAATAAGTACATATTGGAAACACTTTAGGAGAAGAAATAACGCATCGTAAAAAATTTGCTTGTATCTCGTAAACAACACGTTGTAACTCGAAAAGATTTGGTGTGGCTCATACGTCTAAACGTGTAGCCTCAAAAGAGAAGCCACAGGAGAACTTTCTTTCGTCAAAATTTGTCAGAAAACCACGTTTTAAGGATATCCCGCATCGTGCAAAATTATCTTGTTTTTCCTAAACAACACGTTGTAACTCGAAAAGCTTTGGTGCTGCGTGAATGTTTATGCGTGTAGCCACTTAAGAGAACGCACAGGAGATTTTTCTCTCGAAAGAACATGTAAGAATACAACGTTATAAGGAAATACAGTGTTGCAGAGTAAAGACAAATACGTACTTATTGGAAACACTTTACGAGAAGAAATAACGCATCGTAAAAAATTAGCTTGTATCTCCTAAACAACACGTGGTAACTCGAAAAGATTTGGTGTGGTGTGCACGTCTAAACATGTAGCCTCAAAAGAGAACCCACAGGAGAATTTTCTTTCGTCAAAATTTGTCAGAACACCAAGTTTTAAGGAAATCCCGCATCATGCGAAATTATCTTGTTTTTCATAAACAACACGTTGTAACTTGAAAAGCTTTGGTGTTGCCTGTATGTCTAAGTGTGTAGCCTCAAAAGGGAACGCACAAGATAGTTTTCTCTCGAAAGAATGTGTAAGAATACCACGTTATAAGGAAATACAGTGTTGCAGAATAAAGACAAATACGTAAGTATTGGACACACTTTACGAGAAGAAATAAAGCATCGTACAAAATTAGCTTTTATCTCCTAAACAACACGTGGTAACTCGAAAGGATTAGGTGTGGCGTGCACGTCTAAACGTGAAGCTTCAAAAGAGAACCAACAGAATAATTTTCTTTCATCAAAATTTGTCAGAAAACCATGTTGTAAGAAAATCCAGCATCGTGCGATATTATCTTGTATTTTTAAAACAACACGTTGTAACTCAAAAAGCTTTGGTGGTGCCTGTATGTCTAAGTGTGTCGCCTCAAAAGGGAACGCACAGGATAGTTTTCTATCGAAAGAATATGTAAGAATACCACGTTATAAGGAAATACAGTGTTGCAGAGTAAAGACAAATACATACGTATTGGAAACACTTTACGAGAATTAATGCATTATAAAAAATTAGCTTGTATCTCCTAAACAACACGTTGTAACTCGAAAAGATTTGGTGTGACGTGTACGTCTAAATATGTAGCCTCAAAAGAGAACCCAAAGGAGAATTTTCTTTCGTCAAATTTTTTCAGAAAACCAGGTTTTTAGGAAATCCCTCATCGTGCGAAATCATCTTCTTTTTCCTAAACAACATGTTGTAACTCGAAAAGCTTTGGTGTTGCGTGCTTGTCTAATCGTGTAGCCTCAAAAGAGAATGCACAGGACAGTTTTCCCTCGAAAGAATATGTAAGAATGCCATGTTATAAGGAAATACAGTGTTGCAGAGTAAAGACAAATCTGTAAGTATTGGAAACACTTTAAGAGAAGAAATAGCGCATCGTACAATATTTGCTTGTATCTCCTAAACAACACGTTGTAACTCAAAAATATTTGGTGTGGCTTGTACGGCTACACGTGTAGCCTCAAAAGAGAACCCACAGGAGAACATTCTTTCGTCAAAATTTGTCAGAAAACCACGTTTTAAGGAAATCCCGCATCGTGCAAAATTATCTTGTTTTTCCTAAACAACACGTTGTAACTCGAAAAGCTTTGGTGTTGCGTGTATGTCTGAGCATGTAGCCTCTAAAGAGAATGCACAGGAGAGTTTTCTCTTGCAAGAACATGTAAGAAAACAACGTTATAAGGAAATACAGTGTTGCAGAGTAAAGACAAATACATATGTATTGGAACCACTTTACGAAAAGAAATAACGCATCATACAAAATTAGCTTGTATCTCTTAAACAACACGTGGTAACTCGAATGGTTTTGGTGTGGCGTGCACGTCTAAACGTGTAGCCTCAAAAGAGAAGCCACAGGAGAATTTTCTTTAGTCAAAATTTGTCAGAAAACCACGTTTTAAGGAAATCCCGCATCGTGCAAAATTATCTTGTTTTCCATAAACAACACGTTGTAACTCGAAAAGCTTTGGTGTTGCCTGTATGTCTAAGCATGGAGCCTCAAAAGAGAAGGCACAGGAGAGTTTTCTCTCGAAAGAATATGAAAGAATACCACGTTATAAGGAAATATAATGTTGCAGAGTACAGACAAATACTATTGGAAACACTTTAAGAGAAGAAATAATGCATCGTACAAAATTAGCTTGTATCTCCTAAACAACACGTTGTAACTCGAAAAGATTTTGTGTGGCTCGTACCTCTACACGTGTAGCCTCAAAAGAGAACCCACAGGAGAACTTTCTTTCGTCAAAATATTTCAGACAACCACGTTTTATGGAAATCTCGCATCGTGCGAAATTATCTTGTTTTTCCCAAACGACACATTGTAACTCAAAAAGCTTTGGCGTTGCGTGTATGTCTAAGCGTGTAGCCTGTAAAGAGAACGCACAGGAGAGTTTTCTCTCGAAAGAATATGTAAGAATACAACGTTATAAGGAAATACAGTGTTGCAGAGTAAAGACAAATAAGTACGTATTGGAAAACTTTACGAGCAGAAGTAACGCATCTTACAAAATTAGCTTGTATCTCCGAAACAACACGTTGTAACTCGAAAAGATTTGGTGTGCCGTGTACGTCTAAACGTGTAGCCTCAAAAGAGAACCCACAGGAGAATTTTCTTTCTTCAAAATTTTTCAGAAAACCACGTTTTAAGGAAATCCTGCATCGAGCGAAATCATCTTCTTTTTCCTAAGCAACATGTTGTAACTCGAAAAGCTTTGGTGTTGCGTGTATGTGTAAGCGTGGAGCCCCAAAAGAGAAGGCATAGGAGAGTTTTCTCTCGAAAGAATATGTAAGAATACCACGTTATAAGGAAATACAATTTTGCAGAGTAAAGACAAATAAGTACTTATTGGAAACACTTTATGAGAAGAAATAACGCATCGTAAAAAATTAGCTTGTATCTCCTAAACAACACGTTGTAACTCAAAAAGATTTGGTGTGACGTGTACGTCTAAACATGTAGCCTCAAAAGAGAACCCACAGGAGAACTTTCTTTCGTCAAAATTTTTCAGAAAACCACGTTTTATGGAAATCTCGCATCATGCAAAATTATCTTGTTTTTCCTAAACAACACGTTGTAACTCGAAAAGCTTTGGCGTTGCGTGTATGTCTAAGCGTGTAGCCCAAAAGAGAACGCACAGGAGACGTTTCCCTCGAAAGAATATGTAAGAATACCACGTTATAAGGAAATACAGTGTTGCAGAGTAAAGACAATTAAGTACGTATTGGACACACTTTACAAGAAGAAATAACGCATCGAACAAAATTTGCTTGTATCTCCTAAACAACAAGTTATAACTCGAAAAGATTTGGTGTAGCGTGTACGTCTAAACCTGTAGCCTCAAAAGACAACGCACAGGAGAACTTTCTTTCGTTAAAATTTGTCAGAAAACCACGTTTTAAGGATATCCCGCATCGTGCAAAATTATCTTGTTTTTCCTAAACAACACGTTGTAACTCGAAAAGCTTTGGTGTTGCGTGTATATCTAAGCATGTAGCCTCTAAAGAGAACGCACAGGAGAGTTTTCTCTCGAAAGAACATATAAGAATACAATGTTATAAGGAAATACAGTGTTGCAGAGTAAAGACAAATACATACATATTGGAAACACTTTACGAGAAGAAATAACGCATCGTACAAAATTAGCTTTTATCTCCTAAACAACACGTGATAATTCGAAAGGATTTCGTGTGGCGTGCACGGCTAAACATGTAGCCTCAAAAGAGAACCCACAGGAGAATTTTCTTTCGTCAAAATTTGTCAGAACACCAAGTTTTAAGGAAATCCCGCATCGTGCGAAATTATCTTGTTTTTCATAAACAACACGTTGTAACTTGAAAAGCTTTGGTGTTGCCTGTATGTCTAAGTGTGTAGCCTCAAAAGGGAACGCACAAGATAGTTTTCTCTCGAAAGAATGTGTAAGAATACCACATTATAAGGAAATACAGTGTTGCAGAGTAAAGACAAATACGTACGTATTGGACACACTTTACGAGAAGAAATAAAGCATCGTACAAAATTAGCTTCTATCTCCTAAACAACACGTGGTAACTCGAAAGGATTAGGTGTGGCGTGCACGTCTAAACATGAAGCTTCAAAAGAGAACCAACAGAATAATTTTCTTTTGTCAAAATTTGTCAGAAAACCATGTTGTAAGGAAATCCAGCATTGTGCGAAATTATCTTGTTTTTTAAAAACAACACGTTGTAACTCAAAAAGCTTTGGTGTTGCCTGTATGTCTTAGTGTTTAGCCTCAAAAGGGAATGCACAGGATAGTTTTCTCTCGAAAGAATATGTAAGAATACCAAGTTATAAGGAAATACAGTGTTGCAGAGTAAAGACAAATACGTACGTATTGGAAACACTTTAGGAGAATTAACGCATTATAAAAAATTAGCTTGTATCTCCTAAACAACACGTTGTAACTCGAAAAGATTTGGTGTGACGTGTACGTCTAAATATGTAGCCTCAAAAGAGAACCCAAAGGAGAATTTTCTTTCGTCAAAATTTTTCAGAAAACCAGGTTTTTAGGAAATCCCTCATCGTGCGAAATCATCTTCTTTTTCCTAAACAACATGTTGTAACTCGAAAAGCTTTGGTGTTGCGTGCTTGTCTAATCGTGTAGCCTCAAAAGAGAATGCACAGGAGAGTTTTCCCTCGAAAGAATATGTAAGAATACCATGTTATAAGGAAATACAGTGTTGCAGAGTAAAGACAAATATGTATGTATTGGAAACACTTAATGAGAAGAAATAGCGCATCGTACAATATTTGCTTGTATCTCCTAAACAACACGTTGTAACTCAAAAATATTTGGTGTGGCTCGTACGGCTACACGTGTAGCCTCAAAAGAGAACCCACAGGAGAACTTACTTTCGTCAAAATTTGTCAGAAAACCACGTTTTAAGGAAATCCCGCATCGTGCAAAATTATCTTGTTTTTCCTAAACAACACGTTGTAACTCGAAAAGCTTTGGTGTTGCGTGTATGTCTGAGCATGTAGCCTCTAAAGAGAATGCACAGGAGAGTTTTCTCTCGCAAGAACATGTAAGGTTACAACGTTATAAGGAAATACAGTGTTGCAGAGTAAAGACTAATACATACGTATTGGAACCACTTTATGAAAAGAAATAACGCATCATACAAAATTAGCTTGTATCTCTTAAACAACACGTGGTAACTCGAAAGGATTTGGTGTGGCGTGCACGTCTAAACGTGTAGCCTCAAAAAAGAAGCCACAGGAGAATTTTCTTAGTCAAAATTTGTCAGAAAACCACGTTTTAAGGAAATCCCGCATCGTGCAAAATTATCTTGTTTTCCATAAACAACACGTTGTAACTCGAAAAGCTTTGGTGTTGCCTGTATGTCTATGCGTGGAGCCTCAAAAGAGAAGGCACAGGAGAGTTTTCTCTCGAAAGAATATTGTAGAATACCACGTTATAAGGAAGTACAATTTTGCAGAGTAAAGACAAATACGTACGTATTGAAAACACTTTAAGAGAAGAAACAATGCATCGTACAGAATTAGCTTGATCTCCAAAACTACACGTTGTAACTCGAAAAGAATTGTTGTGGCATGTACGTCTGAACATGTAGCATCTAAAGAGAACCAAAAGGAGAATTTTCTTTCGTCAAAATTTTTCAGAAAATCACGACATAAGGAAATCCCGCATCGTGCGAAATTATCTTGTTTTTCCTAAACAACACGTTGTAACTCGAAAAGCTTTCATGTTGCGTGTATGTCTAAGTGTGTAGCCTCAAAAGAGAAGGCACAGGAGAGTTTTCTCTCGAAAGAATATGTAAGAATACCACTTCATAAGGAAATACAGTTTTGCAGAGTAAAGACATATACGTACGCATTGGAAACTCTTTGCGAGAAGAAATAACGCATAGTACAAAATTAGCTTGTATCTCCAAAACTACACGTTGTAACTCGAAAAAAATTGGTGTGGCATGTACGTCTTAACGTGTAGTCTCAAAAGAGAGCCCAAAGGAGAATTTTCTTTCGTCAAAATTTTTCAGAAAATCACGTTTTAAGGAAATCCCGCATCGTGCGAAATTATCTTGTTTTTCCTAAACAACACGTTGTAACTCGAAAAGCTTTCATGTTGCGTGAATGTCTAAGTGTGTGGCCTCAAAACAGAAGGCACAGGAGAGTTTTCTGTCGAAAGAATATTGTAGAATACCACGTTATAAGGAAATACAATTTTGCAGAGTAAAGACAAATACGTACGTATTGAAAACACATTACGAGAAAAAATAACTCATCGTACAAAATTAGCTTGTATCTCCAAAACTACACGTTGTAACTCGAAAAGAATTGTTGTGGCGTGTACGTCTTAACATGTAGCATCTAAAGAGAACCAAAAGGAGAATTTTCTTTCGTCAAAATTTTTCAGAAAATCACGTTTTAAGGAAATCCCGCATCGTGCGAAATTATCTTGTTTTTCCTAAACAACACGTTGTAAGTCGAAAAGCTTTCATGTTGCGTGTATGTCTAAGTGTGTAGCCTCAAAAGAGAAGGCACAGGACAGTTTTCTCTCGAAAGGATATGTAAGAATACCACTTCATAAGGAAATACAGTTTTGCAGAGTAAACACATATACGTACGCATTGGAAACTCTTTACCAGAAGAAATAACGCATAGTACAAAATTAGCTTGTATCTCCAAAACTACACGTTGTATCTCGAAAAGAATTGTTGTGGCGTGTACGTCTTAACATGTAGCATCTAAAGAGAACCAAAAGGAGAATTTTCTTTCGTCAAATTTTTTCAGAAAATCACGTTTTAAGGAAATCCCGCATCGTGCGAAATTATCTTGTTTTTCCTAAACAACACGTTGTAAGTCGAAAAGCTTTCATGTTGCGTGTATGTCTAAGTGTGTAGCCTCAAAAGAGAAGGCACAGGAGAGTTTTCTCTCGAAAGAATATTGTAGAATACCCCGTTATAAGGAAGTACAATTTTTCAGAGTAAAGACAAATACATACGTATTGAAAACACTTTACGAGAAGAAACAACGCATCGTACAGAATTAGCTTGTATCTCCAAAACTACACGTTGTAACTCGAAAAGAATTGCTGTGGCGTGTACGTCTTAACATGTAGCATCTAAAGAGAACCAAAAGGAGAATTTTCTTTCGTCAAAATTTTTCAGAAAATCACGATTTAAGGAAATCCCGCATCGTGCGAAATTATCTTGTTTTTCCTAAACAACACGTTGTAAGTCGAAAAGCTTTCATGTTGCGTGTATGTCTAAGTGTGTAGCCTCAAAAGAGAAGGCACAGGAGAGTTTTATCTCAAAAGAATATGTAAGAATACCACTTCATAAGGAAATACAGTTTTGCAGAGTAAAGACATATACGTACGCATTGGAAACTCTTTACGAGAAGAAGTAACGCATAGTACAAAATTAGCTTGTATCTCCAAAACTACACGTTGTAACTCGAAAAGAATTGGTGTGGCGTGTACGTCTTAACGTGTAGTCTCAAAAGAGAGCCCAAAGGAGAATTTTCTTTCGTCAAAATTTTTCAGAAAATCACGTTTTAAGGAAATCCCGCATCGTGCGAAATTATCTTGTTTTTCCTAAACAACACGTTGTAACTCGAAAAGCTTTCGTGTTGCGTGAATGTCTAAGTGTGTAGGCTCAAAACAGAAGGCACAGGAGAGTTTTCTGTCGAAAGAATATTGTAGAATACCACATTATAAGGAAATACAATTTTGCAGAGTAAAGACAAATACGTACGTATTGAAAACACATTACGAGAAGAAGTAACGCATCGTACAAAATTAGCTTGTATCTCCAAAACTACACGTTGTAACTCGAAAAGAATTGTTGTGGCGTGTACGTCTGAATATGTAGCATCTAAAGAGAACCAAAAGGAGAATTTTCTTTCGTCAAAATTTTTCAGAAAATCACGTTTTAAGGAAATCCCGCATCGTGCGAAATTATCTTGTTTTTCCTAAACAACACGTTGTAAGTCGAAAAGCTTTCATGTTGCGTGTATGTCTAAGTGTGTAGCCTCAAAAGAGAAGGCACAGGAGAGTTTTCTCTCGAAAGAATATTGTAGAATACCCCGTTATAAGGAAGTACAATTTTGCAGAGTAAAGACAAATACGTACGTATTGAAAACACTTTACGAGAAGATACAACGCATCGTACAAAATTAGCTTGTATCTCCAAAACTACACGTCGTAACTCGAAAAGAATTGTTGTGGCATGTACGTCTGAACATGTAGCATCTAAAGAGAACCAAAAGGAGAATTCTCTTTCGTCAAAATTTTTCAGAAAATCACGATTTAAGGAAATCCCGCATCGTGCGAAATTATCTTGTTTTTCCTAAACAACACGTTGTAAGTCGAAAAGCTTTCATGTTGCGTGTATGTCTAAGTGTGTAGCCTCAAAAGAGAAGGCACAGGAGAGTTTTATCTCGAAAGAATATGTAAGAATACCACTTCATAAGGAAATACAGTTTTGCAGAGTAAAGACATATACGTACGCATTGGAAACTCTTTACGAGAAGAAATAACGCATAGTACAAAATTAGCTTGTATCTCCAAAACTACACGTTGTAACTCGAAAAGAATTGTTGTGGCGTGTACGTCTTAACATGTAGCATCAAAAGAGAACCAAAAGGAGAATTTTCTTTCGTCAAAATTTTTCAGAAAATCACGTTTTAAGGAAATCCCGCATCGTGCGAAATTATCTTGTTTTTCCTAAACAACACGTTGTAAGTCGAAAAGCTTTCATGTTGCTTGTATGTCTAAGTGTGTAGCCTCAAAAGAGAAGGCACAGGACAGTTTTCTCTCGAAAGGATATGTAAGAATACCACTTCATAAGGAAATACAGTTTTGCAGAGTAAAGACATATACGTACGCATTGGAAACTCTTTACGAGAAGAAATAACGCATAGTACAAAATTAGCTTGTATCTCCAAAACTACACGTTGTAACTCGAAAAGAATTGTTGTGGCGTGTACGTCTTAACATGTAGCATCAAAAGAGAACCAAAAGGAGAATTTTCTTTCGTCAAAATTTTTCAGAAAATCACGTTTTAAGGAAATCCCGCATCGTGCGAAATTATCTTGTTTTTCCTAAACAACACGTTGTAAGTCGAAAAGCTTTCATGTTGCTTGTATGTCTAAGTGTGTAGCCTCAAAAGAGAAGGCACAGGACAGTTTTCTCTCGAAAGGATATGTAAGAATACCACTTCATAAGGAAATACAGTTTTGCAGAGTAAAGACAAATATGTACGCATTGGAAACTCTTTTCGAGAAGAAATAACGCATTGTACAAAATTAGCTTGTATCTCCAAAACTACATGTTGTATCTCGAAAAGAATTGTTGTGGCATGTACGTCTTAACATGTAGCATCTAAAGAGAACCAAAAGGAGAATTTTCGTTCGTCAAAATTTTTCAGAAAATCACGTTTTAAGGAAATCCCGCATCGCGTGAAATTATCTAGTTTTTCCTAAACAACACGTTGTAAGTCGAAAAGCTTTCATGTTGCGTGTATGTCTAAGTGTGTAGCCTCAAAAGAGAAGGCACAGGACAGTTTTCTCTCGAAAGGATATGTAAGAATACCACTTCATAAGGAAATACAGTTTTGCAGAGTAAACACATATACGTACGCATTGGAAACTCTTTACCAGAAGAAATAACGCATAGTACAAAATTAGCTTGTATCTCCAAAACTACATGTTGTATCTCGAAAAGAATTGTTTTGGCGTGTATGTCTTAACATGTAGCATCTAAAGAGAACCAAAAGGAGAATTTTCTTTCGTCATAATTTTTCAGAAAATCACGTTTTAAGGAAATCCCGCATCGTGCGAAATTATCTTGTTTTTCCTAAACAACACGTTGTAAGTCGAAAAGCTTTCATGTTGCGTGTATGTCTAAGTGTGTAGCCTCAAAAGAGAAGGCACAGGAGAGTTTTCTCTCGAAAAAATATTGTAGAATACCCCGTTGTAAGGAAGTACAATTTTGCAGAGTAAAGACAAATACGTACGTATTGAAAACACTTTACGAGAAGAAACAACGCATCGTACAAAATTAGTTTGTATCTCCAAAACTACACGTTGTAACTCGAAAAGAATTGTTGTGGCGTGTACGTCTTAACATGTAGCATCTAAAGAGAACCAAAAGGAAAATTTTCTTTCGTCAAAATTTTTCAGAAAATCACGATTTAAGGAAATCCCGCATCGTGCGAAATTATCTTGTTTTTCCTAAACAACAGGTTGTAAGTCGAAAAGCTTTCATGTTGCGTGTATGTCTAAGTGTGTAGCCTCAAAAGAGAAGGCACAGGAGAGTTTTCTGTCGAAAGAATATTGTAGAATACCACGTTATAAGGAAGTACAATTTTGCAGAGTAAAGACATATACATACGTATTGGAAACTCTTTACGAGCGGAAATAACGCATCGTACAAAATTAGCTTGTATCTCCAAAACTACACGTTGTAACTCGAAAAGAATTGTTGTGGCATGTACGTCTGAACATGTAGCATCTAAAGAGAACCAAAAGGAGAATTTTCTTTCGTCAAAATTTTTCAGAAAATCACGATTTAAGGAAATCCCGCATCGTGCGAAATTATCTTGTTTTTCCTAAACAACACGTTGTAAGTCGAAAAGCTTTCATGTTGCGTGTATGTCTAAGTGTGTAGCCTCAAAAGAGAAGGCACAGGACAGTTTTCTCTCGAAAGAATATGTAAGAATACCACTTCATAAGGAAATACAGTTTTGCAGAGTAAAGACATATACGTACGCATTGGAAACTCTTTACGAGAAGAAATAACGCATAGTACAAAATTAGCTTGTATCTCCAAAACTACACGTTGTAACTCGAAAAGAATTGTTGTGGCGTGTACGTCTTAACATGTAGCATCAAAAGAGAACCAAAAGGAGAATTTTCTTTCGTCAAAATTTTTCAGAAAATCACGTTTTAAGGAAATCCCGCATCGTGCGAAATTATCTTGTTTTTCCTAAACAACACGTTGTAAGTCGAAAAGCTTTCATGTTGCTTGTATGTCTAAGTGTGTAGCCTCAAAAGAGAAGGCACAGGACAGTTTTCTCTCGAAAGGATATGTAAGAATACCACTTCATAAGGAAATACAGTTTTGCAGAGTAAAGACAAATATGTACGCATTGGAAACTCTTTTCGAGAAGAAATAACGCATTGTACAAAATTAGCTTGTATCTCCAAAACTACATGTTGTATCTCGAAAAGAATTGTTGTGGCATGTACGTCTTAACATGTAGCATCTAAAGAGAACCAAAAGGAGAATTTTCGTTCGTCAAAATTTTTCAGAAAATCACGTTTTAAGGAAATCCCGCATCGTGTGAAATTATCTTGTTTTTCCTAAACAACACGTTGTAAGTCGAAAAGCTTTCATGTTGCGTGTATGTCTAAGTGTGTAGCCTCAAAAGAGAAGGCACAGGACAGTTTTCTCTCGAAAGGATATGTAAGAATACCACTTCATAAGGAAATACAGTTTTGCAGAGTAAACACATATACGTACGCATTGGAAACTCTTTACCAGAAGAAATAACGCATAGTACAAAATTAGCTTGTATCTCCAAAACTACATGTTGTATCTCGAAAAGAATTGTTTTGGCGTGTACGTCTTAACATGTAGCATCTAAAGAGAACCAAAAGGAGAATTTTCTTTCGTCATAATTTTTCAGAAAATCACGTTTTAAGGAAATCCCGCATCGTGCGAAATTATCTTGTTTTTCCTAAACAACACGTTGTAAGTCGAAAAGCTTTCATGTTGCGTGTATGTCTATGTGTGTAGCCTCAAAAGAGAAGGCACAGGAGAGTTTTCTCTCGAAAAAATATTGTAGAATACCCCGTTGTAAGGAAGTACAATTTTGCAGAGTAAAGACAAATACGTACGCATTGAAAACACTTTACGAGAAGAAACAACGCATCGTACAAAATTAGTTTGTATCTCCAAAACTACACGTTGTAACTCGAAAAGAATTGTTGTGGCGTGTACGTCTTAACATGTAGCATCTAAAGAGAACCAAAAGGAAAATTTTCTTTCGTCAAAATTTTTCAGAAAATCACGATTTAAGGAAATCCCGCATCGTGCGAAATTATCTTGTTTTTCCTAAACAACAGGTTGTAAGTCGAAAAGCTTTCATGTTGCGTGTATGTCTAAGTGTGTAGCCTCAAAAGAGAAGGCACAGGAGAGTTTTCTGTCGAAAGAATATTGTAGAATACCACGTTATAAGGAAGTACAATTTTGCAGAGTAAAGACATATACATACGTATTGGAAACTCTTTACGAGCGGAAATAAAGCATCGTACAAAATTAGCTTGTATCTCCAAAACTACACGTTGTAACTCGAAAAGAATTGTTGTGGCATGTACGTCTGAACATGTAGCATCTAAAGAGAACCAAAAGGAGAATTTTCTTTCGTCAAAATTTTTCAGAAAATCACGATTTAAGGAAATCCCGCATCGTGCGAAATTATCTTGTTTTTCCTAAACAACACGTTGTAAGTCGAAAAGCTTTCATGTTGCGTGTATGTCTAAGTGTGTAGCCTCAAAAGAGAAGGCACAGGACAGTTTTCTCTCGAAAGAATATGTAAGAATACCACTTCATAAGGAAATACAGTTTTGCAGAGTAAAGACATATACGTACGCATTGGAAACTCTTTACGAGAAGAAATAACGCATCGTACAAAATTAGCTTGTATCTCCAAAACTACACGTTGTAACTCGAAAAGAATTGGTGTGGCGTGTACGTATTAACGTGTAGTCTCAAAAGAGAGCCCAAAGGAGAATTTTCTTTCGTCAAAATTTTTCAGAAAATCACGTTTTAAGGAAATCCCGCATCGTGCGAAATTATCTTGTTTTTCCTAAACAACACGTTGTAAGTCGAAAAGCTTTCATGTTGCGTGTATGTCTAAGTGTGTAGCCTCAAAAGAGAAGGCACAGGAGAGTTTTCTCTCGAAAGAATATGTAAGAATACCACTTCATAAGGAAATACAGTTTTGCAGAGTAAAGACATATACGTACGCATTGGAAACTCTTTGCGAGAAGAAATAACGCATAGTACAAAATTAGCTTGTATCTCCAAAACTACACGTTGTAACTCGAAAAGAATTGGTGTGGCGTGTACGTCTAAATGTGTAGTCTCAAAAGAGAGCCCAAAGGAGAATTTTCTTTCGTCAAAATTTTTCAGAAAATCACGTTTTAAGGAAATCCCGCATCGTGCGAAATTATCTTGTTTTTCCTAAACAACACGTTGTAACTCGAAAAGCTTTCGTGTTGCGTGAATGTCTAAGTGTGTAGCCTCAATACAGAAGGCACAGGAGAGTTTTCTGTCGAAAGAATATTGTAGAATACCACGTTATAAGGAAATACAATTTTGCAGAGTAAAGACAAATACGTACGTATTGAAAACACATTACGAGAAAAAATAACGCATCGTACAAAATTAGCTTGTATCTCCAAAACTACACGTTGTAACTCGAAAAGAATTGTTGTGGCGTGTACGTCTTAACATGTAGCATCTAAAGAGAACCAAAAGGAGAATTTTCTTTCGTCAAAATTTTTCAGAAAATCACGTTTTAACGAAATCCCGCATCGTGCGAAATTATCTTGTTTTTCCTAAACAACACGTTGTAAGTCGAAAAGCTTTCATGTTGCGTGTATGTCTAAGTGTGTAGCCTCAAAAGAGAAGGCACAGGAGAGTTTTCTCTCGAAAGAATATGTAAGAATACCACTTCATAAGGAAATACAGTTTTGCAGAGTAAAGACATATATGTACGTATTGGAAACTATTTACGAGAAGAAATAACGCATCGTACAAAATTAGCTTGTATCTCCAAAACTACACATTGTAACTCGAAAAGAATTGTTGTGGCATGTACGTCTTAACATGTAGGATCTAAAGAGAACCAAAAGGAGAATTTTCTTTCGTCAAAATTTTTCAGAATATCACGTTTTAAGGAAATACCGCATCGTGCGAAATTATCTTGTTTTTCCTAAACAACACGTTGTAAGTCGAAAAGCTTTCATGTTGCGTGTATGTCTAAGTGTATAGCCTCAAAAGAGAAGGCACAGGACAGTTTTCTCTCGAAAGGATATGTAAGAATACCCCTTCATAAGGAAATACAGTTTTGCAGAGTAAAGACATATACGTACGCATTGGAAACTCTTTACGAGAAGAAATAACGCATCGTACAAAATTAGCTTGTATCTCCAAAACTACACATTGTAACTCAAAAAGAATTGTTGTGGCATGTACGTCTTAACATGTAGCATGTAAAGAGAACCAAAAGGAGAATTTTCTTTCGTCAAAATTTTTCAGAATATCACGTTTTAAGGAAATACCGCATCGTGCGAAATTATCTTGTTTTTCCTAAACAACACGTTGTAAGTCGAAAAGCTTTCATGTTGCGTGTATGTCTAAGTGTATAGCCTCAAAAGAGAAGGCACAGGGCAGTTTTCTCTCGAAAGGATATGTAAGAATACCCCTTCATAAGGAAATACAGTTTTGCAGAGTAAAGACATATACGTACGCATTGGAAACTCTTTACCAGAAGAAATAACGCATAGTACAAAATTAGCTTGTATCTCCAAAACTACATGTTGTATCTCGAAAAGAATTGTTGTGGCGTGTACGTCTTAACATGTAGCATGTAAAGAGAACCAAAAGGAGAATTTTCGTTCGTCAAAATTTTTCAGAAAATCACGTTTTAAGGAAATCCCGCATCGTGCGAAATTATCTTGTTTTTCCTAAACAACACGTTGTAAGTCGAAAAGCTTTCATGTTGCGTGTATGTCTAAGTGTGTAGCCTCAAAAGAGAAGGCACAGGAGAGTTTTCTCTCGAAAGAATATGTAAGAATACCACATCATAAGGAAATACAGTTTTGCAGAGTAAAGAAATATACGTACGTATTGGAAACTCTTTACGAGAAGAAATAACGCATCCTACAAAATTAGCTTGTATCTCCAAAACTACACGTTGTAACTCGAAAAGAATTGTTGTGGCGTGTACGTCTGAACATGTAGCATCTAAGGACAACCAAAAGGAGAATTTTCTTTCGTCAAAATTTTTCAGAAAATCACGTTTTATGGAAATCCCGCATCGTGCGAAATTATCTTGTTTTTCCTAAACAACACGTTGTAAGTCGAAAAGCTTTCATGTTGCGTGTATGTCTAAGTGTGTAGCCTCAAAAGAGAAGGCACAGGAGAGTTTTCTCTCGAAAGAATATTGTAGAATAAGCCGTTATAAGGAAGTACAATTTTGCAGATTAAAGACAAATACGAACGTATTGAAAACACTTAACGAGAAGATACAACGCATCGTACAAAATTAGCTTGTATCTCCAAAACTACACGTTGTAACTCGAAAAGAATTGTTGTGGCATGTACGTCTGAACATGTAGCATCTAAAGAGAACAAAAAGGAGAATTTTCTTTCGTCAAAATTTCTCAGAAAATTACGATTTAAGGAAATCCCGCATCGTGCGAAATTATCTTGTTTTTCCTAAACAACACGTTGTAAGTCGAAAAGCTTTCATGTTGCGTGTATGTCTAAGTGTGTAGCCTCAAAAGAGAAGGCACAGGAGAGTTTTATCTCAAAAGAATATGTAAGAATACCACTTCATAAGGAAATACAGTTTTGCAGAGTAAAGACATATACGTACGCATTGGAAACTCTTTACGAGAAGAAATAACGCATCGTACAAAATTAGCTTGTATCTCCAAAACTACACGTTGTAACTCGAAAAGAATTGGTGTGGCGTGTACGTCTTAACGTGTAGTCTCAAAAGAGAGCCCAGAGGAGAATTTTCTTTCGTCAAAATTTTTCAGAAAATCACGTTTTAAGGAAATCCCTCATCGTGCGAAATTATCTTGTTTTTCCTAAACAACACGTTGTAACTCGAAAAGCTTTCGTGTTGCGTGAATGTTTAAGTGTGTAGCCTCAAAACAGAAGGCACAGGAGAGTTTTCTGTCGAAAGAATATTGTAGAATACCACGTTATAAGGAAATACAATTTTGCAGAGTAAAGACAAATACGTACGTATTGAAAACACATTACAAGAAGAAATAACGCATCGTACAAAATTAGCTTGTATCTCCAAAACTACACGTTGTAACTCGAAAAGAATTGTTGTGGCGTGTACGTCTGAACATGTAGCATCTAAAGAGAACCAAAAGGAGAATTTTCTTTCGTCAAAATTTTTCAGAAAATCACGTGTTAAGGAAATCCCGCATCGTGCGAAATTATCTTGTTTTTCCTAAACAACACGTTGTAAGTCGAAAAGCTTTCATGTTGCGTGTATGTCTAAGTGTGTAGCCTCAAAAGAGAAGGCACGGGAGAGTTTTCTCTCGAAGGAATATGTAAGAATACCACTTCATAAGGAAATACAGTTTTGCAGAGTAAAGACATATACGTACGTATTGGAAACTCTTTACGAGAAGAAATAACGCATCCTACAAAATTAGCTTGTATCTCCAAAACTACACGTTGTAACTCGAAAAGAATTGTTGTGGCGTGTACGTCTTAACATGTAGCATCTAAAGAGAACCAAAAGGAGAATTTTCTTTCGTCAAAATTTTTCAGAAAATCACGTTTTAAGGAAATCCTGCATCATGCGAAATTATCTTGTTTTTCCTAAACAACACGTTGTAACTCGAAAAGCTTTCGTGTTGCGTGAATGTCTAAGTGTGTAGCCTCAATACAGAAGGCACAGGAGAGTTTTCTGTCGAAAGAATATTGTAGAATACCACGTTATAAGGAAATACAATTTGCAGAGTAAAGACAAAGACGTACGTATTGAAAACACATTACGAGACAAAATAACTCATCGTAAAAAATTAGCTTGTATCTCCAAAACTACACGTTGTAACTCGAAAAGAATTGTTGTGGCGTGTACGTCTGAACATGTAGCATCTAAAGAGAACCAAAAGGAGAATTTTCTTTCGTCAAAATTTTTCAGAAAATCACGTTTTAAGGAAATCCCGCATCATGCGAAATTATCTTGTTTTTCCTAAACAACACGTTGTAAGTCGAAAAGCTTTCATGTTGCGTGTATGTCTAAGTGTGTAGCCTCAAAAGAGAAGGCACAGGAGAGTTTTATCTCGAAAGAATATGTAAGAATATCACTTCATAAGGAAATACAGTTTTGCAGAGTAAAGACATATACGTACGTATTGGAAACTCTTTACGGAAGAAATAACGCATAGTACAAAATTAGCTTGTATCTCCAAAACTACACGTTGTAACGCGAAAAGAATTGGTGTGGCGTGTACGTCTTAACGTGTAGTCTCAAAAGAGAGCCCAAAGGAGAATTTTCTTTCGTCAAAATTTTTCAGAAAATCACGTTTTAAGGAAATCCCGCATCGTGCGAAATTATCTTGTTTTTCTAAACAACACGTTGTCACTCGAAAAGCTTTCGTGTTGCGTGAATGTCTAAGTGTGTAGCCTCAAAACAGAAGGCACAGGACAGTTTTCTGTCGAAAGAATATTGTAGAATACCACGTTATAAGGAAATACAATTTTGCAGAGTAAAGACAAATACGTACGTATTGAAAACACATTACGAGAAAAAATAACTCATCGTACAAAATTAGCTTGTATCTCCAAAACTACACGTTTTAACTCGAAAAGAATTGTTGTGGCGTGTACGTCTTAACATGTAGCATCTAAAGAGAACCAAAAAAAGAATTTTCTTTCGTCAAAATTTTTCAGAAAATCACGTTTTAAGGAAATCCCGCATCGTGCGAAATTATCTTGTTTTTCCAAAACAACACGTTTTAAGTCAAAAAGCTTTCATGTTGCGTATATGTCTAAGTGTGTAGCCTCAAAAGAGAAGGCACAGGAGAGTTTTCTCTCGAAAGAATATGTAAGAATACCACATCATAAGGAAATACAGTTTTGCAGAGTAAAGAAATATACGTACGTATTGGAAACTCTTTATGAGAAGAAATAACGCATCCTACAAAATTAGCTTGTATCTCCAAAACTACACGTTGTAACTCGAAAAGAATTGGTGTGGCGTGTACGTATTAACGTGTAGTCTCAAAAGAGAGCCCAAAGGAGAATTTTCTTTCGTCAAAATTTTTCAGAAAATCACGTTTTAAGGAAATCCCGCATCGTGCGAAATTATCTTGTTTTTCCTAAACAACACGTTGTCACTCGAAAAGCTTTCGTGTTGCATGAATGTCTAAGTGTGTAGCCTCAAAACAGAAGGCACAGGAGAGTTTTCTGTCGTAAGAATATTGTAGAATACCACGTTATAAGGAAATACAATTTTGCAGAGTAAAGACAAATACGTACGTATTGAACACACATTACGAGAAGAAGTAACGCATCGTACAAAATTAGCTTGTATCTCCAAAACTACACGTTGTAACTCGAAAAGAATTGTTGTGGCGTGTACGTCTGAATATGTAGCATCTAAAGAGAACCAAAAGGAGAATTTTCTTTCGTCAAAATTTTTCAGAAAATCACGTTTTAAGGAAATCCCGCATCGTGCGAAATTATCTTGTTTTTCCTAAACACCACGTTGTAAGTCGAAAAGCTTTCATGTTGCGTGTATGTCTAAGTGTTTAGCCTCAAAAGAGAAGGCACAGGAGAGTTTTCTCTCGAAAGAATATTGTAGAATACTCCGTTATAAGGAAGTACAATTTTGCAGAGTAAAGACAAATACGTAAGTATTGAAAACACTTTACGAGAAGATACAACGCATCGTACAAAATTAGCTTGTATCTCCAAAACTACACGTTGTAACTCGAAAAGAATTGTTGTGGCATGTACGTCTGAACATGTAGCATCTAAAGAGAACCAAAAGGAGAATTTTCTTTCGTCAAAATTTTTCAGAAAATCACGATTTAAGGAAATCCCGCATCGTGCGAAATTATCTTGTTTTTCCTAAACAACACGTTGTAAGTCGAAAAGCTTTCATGTTGCGTGTATGTCTAAGTGTGTAGCCTCAAAAGAGAAGGACAGGAGAGTTTTAACTCGAAAGAATATGTAAGAATACCACTTCATAAGGAAATACAGTTTTGCAGAGTAAAGACATATACGTACGCATTGGAAACTCTTTACGAGAAGAAATAACGCATAGTACAAAATTAGCTTGTATCTCCAAAACTACACGTTGTAACTCGAAAAGAATTGGTGTGGCGTGTACGTCTTAACATGTAGCATCTAAGGAGAACCAAAAGGAGAATTTTCTTCCGTCAAAATTTTTCAGAAAATCACGTTTTAAGGAAATCCCGCATCGTGCGAAATTATCTTGTTTTTCATAAACAACACGTTGTAAGTCGAAAAGCTTTCATGTTGCGTGTATGTCTAAGTGTGTAGCCTCAAAAGAGAAGGCACAGGACAGTTTTCTCTCGAAAGGATATGTAAGAATACCACTTCATAAGGAAATACAGTTTTGCAGAGTAAAGACATATATGTACGCATTGGAAACTTTTCGAGAAGAAATAACGCATAGTACAAAATTAGCTTGTATCTCCAAAACTACATGTTGTATCTCGAAAAGAATTGTTGTGGCGTGTACGTCTTAACATGTAGCATCTAAAGAGAACAAAAAGGAGAATTTTCGTTCGTCAAAATTTTTCAGAAAATCACGTTTTAAGGAAATCCCGCATCGTGTGAAATTATCTTGTTTTTCCTAAACGACACGTTGTAAGTCAAAAAGCTTTCATGTTGCGTGTATGTCTAAGTGTGTAGCCTCAAAAGAGAAGGCACAGGACAGTTTTCTCTCGAAAGGATATGTAAGAATACCACTTCATAAGGAAATACAGTTTTGAAGAGTAAAGACATATACGTACGCATTGGAAACTCTTTACCAGAAGAAATAACGCATAGTACAAAATTAGCTTGTATCTCCAAAACTACATGTTGTATCTCGAAAAGAATTGTTGTGGCGTGTACGTCTTAACATGTAGCATCTAAAGAGAACCAAAAGGAGAATTTTCTTTCGTCAAAATTTTTCAGAAAATCACGTTTTAAGGAAATCCCGCATAGTACGAAATTATCTTGTTTTTCCTAAACAACACGTTGTAAGTCGAAAAGCTTTCATGTTGCGTGTATGTCTAAGTGTGTAGCCTCAAAAGAGAAGGCACAGGAGAGTTTTCTCTCGAAAGAATATTGTAGAATACCCCGTTATAAGGAAGTACAATTTTGCAGAGTAAAGACAAATACGTACGTATTGAAAACACTTTACGAGAAGAAACAACGCATCGTACAAAATTAGCTTGTATGTCCAAAACTACACGTTGTAACTCGAAAAGAATTGTTGTGGCGTGTACGTCTTAACATGTAGCATCTAAAGGGAACCAAAAGGAGAATTTTCTTTCGTCAAAATTTTTCAGAAAATCACGATTTAAGGAAATCCCGCATCGTGCGAAATTATCTTGTTTTTCCTAAACAACACGTTGTAAGTCGAAAAGCTTTCATGTTGCGTGTATGTCTAAGTGTGTAGCCTCAAAAGAGAAGGCACAGGAGAGTTTTCTCTCGAAAGAATATGTAAGAATACCACTTCATAAGGAAATACAGTTTTGCAGAGTAAAGACATATACGTACGCATTGGAAACTCTTTGCGAGAAGAAATAACGCATAGTACAAAATTAGCTTGTATCTCCAAAACTACACGTTGTAACTCGAAAAGAATTGGTGTGGCGTGTACGTCTAAATGTGTAGTCTCAAAAGAGAGCCCAAAGGAGAATTTTCTTTCGTCAAAATTTTTCAGAAAATCACGTTTTAAGGAAATCCCGCATCGTGCGAAATTATCTTGTTTTTCCTAAACAACACGTTGTAACTCGAAAAGCTTTCGTGTTGCGTGAATGTCTAAGTGTGTAGCCTCAATACAGAAGGCACAGGAGAGTTTTCTGTCGAAAGAATATTGTAGAATACCACGTTATAAGGAAATACAATTTTGCAGAGTAAAGACAAATACGTACGTATTGAAAACACATTACGAGAAAAAATAACGCATCGTACAAAATTAGCTTGTATCTCCAAAACTACACGTTGTAACTCGAAAAGAATTGTTGTGGCGTGTACGTCTTAACATGTAGCATCTAAAGAGAACCAAAAGGAGAATTTTCTTTCGTCAAAATTTTTCAGAAAATCACGTTTTAACGAAATCCCGCATCGTGCGAAATTATCTTGTTTTTCCTAAACAACACGTTGTAAGTCGAAAAGCTTTCATGTTGCGTGTATGTCTAAGTGTGTAGCCTCAAAAGAGAAGGCACAGGAGAGTTTTCTCTCGAAAGAATATGTAAGAATACCACTTCATAAGGAAATACAGTTTTGCAGAGTAAAGACATATACGTACGTATTGGAAACTATTTACGAGAAGAAATAACGCATCGTACAAAATTAGCTTGTATCTCCAAAACTACACATTGTAACTCGAAAAGAATTGTTGTGGCATGTACGTCTTAACATGTAGCATCTAAAGAGAACCAAAAGGAGAATTTTCTTTCGTCAAAATTTTTCAGAATATCACGTTTTAAGGAAATACCGCATCGTGAGAAATTATCTTGTTTTTCCTAAACAACACGTTGTAAGTCGAAAAGCTTTCATGTTGCGTGTATGTCTAAGTGTATAGCCTCAAAAGAGAAGGCACAGGACAGTTTTCTCTCGAAAGGATATGTAAGAATACCCCTTCATAAGGAAATACAGTTTTGCAGAGTAAAGACATATACGTACGCATTGGAAACTCTTTACGAGAAGAAATAACGCATCGTACAAAATTAGCTTGTATCTCCAAAACTACACATTGTAACTCAAAAAGAATTGTTGTGGCATGTACGTCTTAACATGTAGCATGTAAAGAGAACCAAAAGGAGAATTTTCTTTCGTCAAAATTTTTCAGAATATCACGTTTTAAGGAAATACCGCATCGTGCGAAATTATCTTGTTTTTCCTAAACAACACGTTGTAAGTCGAAAAGCTTTCATGTTGCGTGTATGTCTAAGTGTATAGCCTCAAAAGAGAAGGCACAGGGCAGTTTTCTCTCGAAAGGATATGTAAGAATACCCCTTCATAAGGAAATACAGTTTTGCAGAGTAAAGACATATACGTACGCATTGGAAACTCTTTACCAGAAGAAATAACGCATAGTACAAAATTAGCTTGTATCTCCAAAACTACATGTTGTATCTCGAAAAGAATTGTTGTGGCGTGTACGTCTTAACATGTAGCATCTAAAGAGAACCAAAAGGAGAATTTTCGTTCGTCAAAATTTTTCAGAAAATCACGTTTTAAGGAAATCCCGCATCGTGCGAAATTATCTTGTTTTTCCTAAACAACACGTTGTAAGTCGAAAAGCTTTCATGTTGCGTGTATGTCTAAGTGTGTAGCCTCAAAAGAGAAGGCACAGGAGAGTTTTCTCTCGAAAGAATATGTAAGAATACCACATCATAAGGAAATACAGTTTTGCAGAGTAAAGAAATATACGTACGTATTGGAAACTCTTTACGAGAAGAAATAACGCATCCTACAAAATTAGCTTGTATCTCCAAAACTACACGTTGTAACTCGAAAAGAATTGTTGTGGCGTGTACGTCTGAACATGTAGCATCTAAGGAGAACCAAAAGGAGAATTTTCTTTCGTCAAAATTTTTCAGAAAATCACGTTTTATGGAAATCCCGCATCGTGCGAAATTATCTTGTTTTTCCTAAACAACACGTTGTAAGTCGAAAAGCTTTCATGTTGCGTGTATGTCTAAGTGTGTAGCCTCAAAAGAGAAGGCACAGGAGAGTTTTCTCTCGAAAGAATATTGTAGAATAAGCCGTTATAAGGAAGTACAATTTTGCAGATTAAAGACAAATACGTACGTATTGAAAACACTTAACGAGAAGATACAACGCATCGTACAAAATTAGCTTGTATCTCCAAAACTACACGTTGTAACTCGAAAAGAATTGTTGTGGCATGTACGTCTGAACATGTAGCATCTAAAGAGAACCAAAAGGAGAATTTTCTTTCGTCAAAATTTCTCAGAAAATTACGATTTAAGGAAATCCCGCATCGTGCGAAATTATCTTGTTTTTCCTAAACAACACGTTGTAAGTCGAAAAGCTTTCATGTTGCGTGTATGTCTAAGTGTGTAGCCTCAAAAGAGAAGGCACAGGAGAGTTTTATCTCAAAAGAATATGTAAGAATACCACTTCATAAGGAAATACAGTTTTGCAGAGTAAAGACATATACGTACGCATTGGAAACTCTTTACGAGAAGAAATAACGCATCGTACAAAATTAGCTTGTATCTCCAAAACTACACGTTGTAACTCGAAAAGAATTGGTGTGGCGTGTACGTCTTAACGTGTAGTCTCAAAAGAGAGCCCAGAGGAGAATTTTCTTTCGTCAAAATTTTTCAGAAAATCACGTTTTAAGGAAATCCCTCATCGTGCGAAATTATCTTGTTTTTCCTAAACAACACGTTGTAACTCGAAAAGCTTTCGTGTTGCGTGAATGTTTAAGTGTGTAGCCTCAAAACAGAAGGCACAGGAGAGTTTTCTGTCGAAAGAATATTGTAGAATACCACGTTATAAGGAAATACAATTTTGCAGAGTAAAGACAAATACGTACGTATTGAAAACACATTACAAGAAGAAATAACGCATCGTACAAAATTAGCTTGTATCTCCAAAACTACACGTTGTAACTCGAAAAGAATTGTTGTGGCGTGTACGTCTGAACATGTAGCATCTAAAGAGAACCAAAAGGAGAATTTTCTTTCGTCAAAATTTTTCAGAAAATCACGTGTTAAGGAAATCCCGCATCGTGCGAAATTATCTTGTTTTTCCTAAACAACACGTTGTAAGTCGAAAAGCTTTCATGTTGCGTGTATGTCTAAGTGTGTAGCCTCAAAAGAGAAGGCACGGGAGAGTTTTCTCTCGAAGGAATATGTAAGAATACCACTTCATAAGGAAATACAGTTTTGCAGAGTAAAGACATATACGTACGTATTGGAAACTCTTTACGAGAAGAAATAACGCATCCTACAAAATTAGCTTGTATCTCCAAAACTACACGTTGTAACTCGAAAAGAATTGTTGTGGCGTGTACGTCTTAACATGTAGCATCTAAAGAGAACCAAAAGGAGAATTTTCTTTCGTCAAAATTTTTCAGAAAATCACGTTTTAAGGAAATCCTGCATCATGCGAAATTATCTTGTTTTTCCTAAACAACACGTTGTAACTCGAAAAGCTTTCGTGTTGCGTGAATGTCTAAGTGTGTAGCCTCAATACAGAAGGCACAGGAGAGTTTTCTGTCGAAAGAATATTGTAGAATACCACGTTATAAGGAAATACAATTTGCAGAGTAAAGACAAAGACGTACGTATTGAAAACACATTACGAGACAAAATAACTCATCGTACAAAATTAGCTTGTATCTCCAAAACTACACGTTGTAACTCGAAAAGAATTGTTGTGGCGTGTACGTCTGAACATGTAGCATCTAAAGAGAACCAAAAGGAGAATTTTCTTTCGTCAAAATTTTTCAGAAAATCACGTTTTAAGGAAATCCCGCATCATGCGAAATTATCTTGTTTTTCCTAAACAACACGTTGTAAGTCGAAAAGCTTTCATGTTGCGTGTATGTCTAAGTGTGTAGCCTCAAAAGAGAAGGCACAGGAGAGTTTTATCTCGAAAGAATATGTAAGAATATCACTTCATAAGGAAATACAGTTTTGCAGAGTAAAGACATATACGTACGTATTGGAAACTCTTTACGGAAGAAATAACGCATAGTACAAAATTAGCTTGTATCTCCAAAACTACACGTTGTAACGCGAAAAGAATTGGTGTGGCGTGTACGTCTTAACGTGTAGTCTCAAAAGAGAGCCCAAAGGAGAATTTTCTTTCGTCAAAATTTTTCAGAAAATCACGTTTTAAGGAAATCCCGCATCGTGCGAAATTATCTTGTTTTTCTAAACAACACGTTGTCACTCGAAAAGCTTTCGTGTTGCGTGAATGTCTAAGTGTGTAGCCTCAAAACAGAAGGCACAGAAGAGTTTTCTGTCGAAAGAATATTGTAGAATACCACGTTATAAGGAAATACAATTTTGCAGAGTAAAGACAAATACGTACGTATTGAAAACACATTACGAGAAAAAATAACTCATCGTACAAAATTAGCTTGTATCTCCAAAACTACACGGTTTAACTCGAAAAGAATTGTTGTGGCGTGTACGTCTTAACATGTAGCATCTAAAGAGAACCAAAAAAAGAATTTTCTTTCGTCAAAATTTTTCAGAAAATCACGTTTTAAGGAAATCCCGCATCGTGCGAAATTATCTTGTTTTTCCAAAACAACACGTTTTAAGTCAAAAAGCTTTCATGTTGCGTATATGTCTAAGTGTGTAGCCTCAAAAGAGAAGGCACAGGAGAGTTTTCTCTCGAAAGAATATGTAAGAATACCACATCATAAGGAAATACAGTTTTGCAGAGTAAAGAAATATACGTACGTATTGGAAACTCTTTACGAGAAGAAATAACGCATCCTACAAAATTAGCTTGTATCTCCAAAACTACACGTTGTAACTCGAAAAGAATTGTTGTGGCGTGTACGTCTGAACATGTAGCATCTAAGGAGAACCAAAAGGAGAATTTTCTTTCGTCAAAATTTTTCAGAAAATCACATTTCATGGAAATCCCGCATCGTGCGAAATTATCTTGTTTTTCCTAAACAACACGTTGTAAGTCGAAAAGCTTTCATATTGCGTGTATGTCTAAGTGTGTAGCCTCAAAAGAGAAGGCACAGGAGAGTTTTCTCTCGAAAGAATATTGTAGAATAAGCCGTTATAAGGAAGTACAATTTTGCAGAGTAAAGACAAATACGAACGTATTGAAAACACTTAACGAGAAGATACAACGCATCGTACAAAATTAGCTTGTATCTCCAAAACTACACGTTGTAACTCGAAAAGAATTGTTGTGGCATGTACGTCTGAACATGTAGCATCTAAAGAGAACCAAAAGGAGAATTTTCTTTCGTCAAAATTTTTCAGAAAATTACGATTTAAGGAAATCCCGCATCGTGCGAAATTATCTTGTTTTTCCTAAACAACACGTTGTAAGTCGAAAAGCTTTCATGTTGCGTGTATGTCTAAGTGTGTAGCCTCAAAAGAGAAGGCACAGGAGAGTTTTATCTCGAAAGAATATGTAAGAATACCACTTCATAAGGAAATACAGTTTTGCAGAGTAAAGACATATACGTACGCATTGGAAACTCTTTACGAGAAGAAATAACGCATCGTACAAAATTAGCTTGTATCTCCAAAACTACACGTTGTAACTCGAAAAGAATTGGTGTGGCGTGTACGTCTTAACGTGTAGTCTCAAAAGAGAGCCCAAAGGAGAATTTTCTTTCGTCAAAATTTTTCAGAAAATCACGTTTTAAGGAAATCCCTCATCGTGCGAAATTATCTTGTTTTTACTAAACAACACGTTGTAACTCGAAAAGCTTTCGTGTTGCGTGAATGTTTAAGTGTGTAGCCTCAAAACAGAAGGCACAGGAGAGTTTTCTGTCGAAAGAATATTGTAGAATACCACGTTATAAGGAAATACAATTTTGCAGAGTAAAGACAAATAGGTACGTATTGAAAACACATTACAAGAAGAAATAACGCATCGTACAAAATTAGCTTGTATCTCCAAAACTACACGTTGTAACTCGAAAAGAATTGTTGTGGCGTGTACGTCTGAACATGTAGCATCTAAAGAGAACCAAAAGGAGAATTTTCTTTCGTCAAAATTTTTCAGAAAATCACGTGTTAAGGAAATCCCGCATCGTGCGAAATTATCTTGTTTTTCCTAAACAACACGTTGTAAGTCGAAAAGCTTTCATGTTGCGTGTATGTCTAAGTGTGTAGCCTCAAAAGAGAAGGCACGGGAGAGTTTTCTCTCGAAGGAATATGTAAGAATACCACTTCATAAGGAAATACAGTTTTGCAGAGTAAAGACATATACGTACGCATTGGAAACTCTTTACGAGAAGAAATAACGCATAGTACAAAATTAGCTTGTATCTCCAAAACTACACGTTGTATCTCGAAAAGAATTGTTGTGGCGTGTACGTCTTAACATGTAGCATCTAAAGAGAACCAAAAGGAGAATTTTCTTTCGTCAAAATTTTTCAGAAAATCACGTTTTAAGGAAATCCCGCATCGTGCGAAATTATCTTGTTTTTCCTAAAGAACACGTTGTAAGTCGAAAAGCTTTCATGTTGCGTGTATGTCTAAGTGTGTAGCCTCAAAAGAGAAGGCACAGGACAGTTTTCTCTCGAAAGGATATGTAAGAATACCACTTCATAAGGAAATAGAGTTTTGCAGAGTAAAGACATATACGTACGCATTGGAAACTCTTTACGAGAAGAAATAACGCATCGTACAAAATTAGCTTGTATCTCCAAAACTACACGTTGTATCTCGAAAAGAATTGTTGTGGCGTGTACGTCTTAACATGTAGCATCTAAAGAGAACCAAAAGGAGAATTTTCTTTCGTCAAAATTTTTCAGAAAATCACGTTTTAAGGAAATCCCGCATCGTGCGAAATTATCTTGTTTTTCCTAAACAACACGTTGTAAGTCGAAAAGCTTTCGTGTTCCGTGTATGTCTAAGTGTGTAGCCTCAAAAGAGAAGGCACAGGACAGTTTTCTCTCGAAAGGATATGTAAGAATACCACTTCATAAGGAAATACAGTTTTGCAGAGTAAAGACATATACGTACGCATTGGAAACTCTTTACCAGAAGAAATAACGCATAGTACAAAATTAGCTTGTATCTCCAAAACTACACGTTGTATCTCGAAAAGAATTGTTGTGGCGTGTACGTCTTAACATGTAGCATCTAAAGAGAACCAAAAGGAGAATTTTTTTTCGTCAAAATTTTTCAGAAAATCACGTTTTAAGGAAATCCCGCATCGTGCGAAATTATCTTGGTTTTCCTAAACAACACGTTGTAAGTCGAAAAGATTTCATGTTGCGTGTATGTCTACGTGTGTAGCCTCAAAAGAGAAGGCACAGGACAGTTTTCTCTCGAAAGGATATGTAAGAATACCACTTCATAAGGAAATACAGTTTTGCAGAGTAAAGACATATACGTACGCATTGGAAACTCTTTACGAGAAGAAATAACGCATAGTACAAAATTAGCTTGTATCTCCAAAACTACACCTTGTATCTCGAAAAGAATTGTTGTGGCGTGTACGTCTTAACATGTAGCATCTAAAGAGAACCAAAAGGAGAATTTTCTTTCGTCAAAATTTTTCAGAAAATCACGTTTTAAGGAAATCCCGCATCGTGCGAAATTATCTTGTTTTTCCTAAAGAACACGTTGTAAGTCGAAATGCTTTCATGTTGCGTGTATGTCTAAGTGTGTAGCCTCAAAAGAGAAGGCACAGGACAGTTTTCTCTCGAAAGGATATGTAAGAATACCACTTCATAAGGAAATACAGTTTTGCAGAGTAAAGACATATACGTACGCATTGGAAACTCTTTACGAGAAGAAATAACGCATCGTAGAAAATTAGCTTGTATCTCCAAAACTACACGTTGTATCTCGAAAAAAATTGTTGTGGCGTGTACGTCTTAACATGTAGCATCTAAAGAGAACCAAAAGGAGAATTTTCTTTCGTCAAAATTTTTCAGAAAATCACGTTTTAAGGAAATCCCGCATCGTGCGAAATTATCTTGTTTTTCCTAAACAACACGTTGTAAGTCGAAAAGCTTTCATGTTGCGTGTATGTCTAAGTGTGTAGCCTCAAAAGAGAAGGCACAGGACAGTTTTCTCTCGAAAGGATATCTAAGAATACCACTTCATAAGGAAATAGAGTTTTGCAGAGTAAAGACATATACGTACGCATTGGAAACTCTTTACGAGAAGAAATAACGCATCGTACAAAATTAGCTTGTATCTCCAAAACTACACGTTGTATCTCGAAAAGAATTGTTGTGGCGTGTACGTCTTAACATGTAGCATCTAAAGAGAACCAAAAGGAGAATTTTCTTTCGTCAAAATTTTTCAGAAAATCACGTTTTAAGGAAATCCCGCATCGTGCGAAATTATCTTGGTTTTCCTAAACAACACGTTGTAAGTCGAAAAGCTTTCATGTTGCGTGTATGTCTAAGTGTGTAGCCTCAAAAGAGAAGGCACAGGACAGTTTTCTCTCGAAAGGATATGTAAGAATACCACTTCATAAGGAAATACAGTTTTGCAGAGTAAAGACATATACGTACGCATTGGAAACTCTTTACGAGAAGAAATAACGCATCGTACAAAATTAGCTTGTATCTCCAAAACTACACGTTGTATCTCGAAAAGAATTGTTGTGGCGTGTACGTCTTAACATGTAGCATCTAAAGAGAACCAAAAGGAGAATTTTCTTTCGTCAAAATTTTTCAGAAAATCACGTTTTAAGGAAATCCCGCATCGTGCGAAATTATCTTGTTTTTCCTAAACAACACATTGTAAGTCGAAAAGCTTTCATGTTGCGTGTATGTCTAAGTGTGTAGCCTCAAAAGAGAAGGCACAGGACATTTTTCTCTCGAAAGGATATGTAAGAATACCACTTCATAAGGAAATACAGTTTTGCAGAGTAAAGACATATACGTACGCATTGGAAACTCTTTACGAGAAGAAATAACGCATCGTACAAAATTAGCTTGTATCTCCAAAACTACACGTTGTATCTCGAAAAGAATTGTTGTGGCGTGTACGTCTTAACATGTAGCATCTAAAGAGAACCAAAAGGAGAATTTTCTTTCGTCAAAATTTTTCAGAAAATCACGTTTTAAGGAAATCCCGCATCGTGCGAAATTATCTTGTTTTTCCTAAACAACACGTTGTAAGTCGAAAAGCTTTCATGTTGCGTGTATGTCTAAGTGTGTAGCCTCAAAAGAGAAGGCACAGGACAGTTTTCTCTCGAAAGGATATGTAAGAATACCACTTCATAAGGAAATACAGTTTTGCAGAGTAAAGACATATACGTACGCATTGGAAACTCTTTATGAGAAGAAATAACGCATCGTACAAAATTAGCTTGTATCTCCAAAACTACACGTTGTATCTCGAAAAGAATTGTTGTGGCGTGTACGTCTTAACATGTAGCATCTAAAGAGAACCAAAAGGAGAATTTTCTTTCGTCAAAATTTTTCAGAAAATCACGTTTTAAGGAAATCCCGCATCGTGCGAAATTATCTTGTTTTTCCTAAACAACACGTTGTAAGTCGAAAAGCTTTCGTGTTGCGTGTATGTCTAAGTGTGTAGCCTCAAAAGAGAAGGCACAGGACAGTTTTCTCTCGAAAGGATATGTAAGAATACCACTTCATAAGGAAATACAGTTTTGCAGAGTAAGGACAAATACGTACGCATTGGAAACTCTTTACGAGAAGAAATAACGCATCGTACAAAATTAGCTTGTATCTCCAAAACTACACGTTGTATCTCGAAAAGAATTGTTGTGGCGTGTACGTCTTAACATGTAGCATCTAAAGAGAACCAAAAGGAGAATTTTCTTTCGTCAAAATTTTTCAGAAAATCACGTTTTAAGGAAATCCCGCATCGTGCGAAATTATCTTGTTTTTCCTAAACAACACGTTGTAAGTCGAAAAGCTTTCATGTTGCGTGTATGTCTACGTGTGTAGCCTCAAAAGAGAAGGCTCAGGACAGTTTTCTCTCGAAAGGATATGTAAGAATACCACTTCATAAGGAAATACAGTTTTGCAGAGTAAAGACATATACGTACGCATTGGAAACTCTTTACGAGAAGAAATAACGCATAGTACAAAATTAGCTTGTATCTCCAAAACTACACGTTGTATCTCGAAAAGAATTGTTGTGGCGTGTACGTCTTAACATGTAGCATCTAAAGAGAACCAAAAGGAGAATTTTCTTTCGTCAAAATTTTTCAGAAAATCACGTTTTAAGGAAATCCCGCATCGTGCGAAATTATCTTGTTTTTCCTAAACAACACGTTGTAAGTCGAAAAGCTTTCATGTTGCGTGTATGTCTAAGTGTGTAGCCTCAAAAGAGAAGGCACAGGACAGTTTTCTCTCGAAAGGATATGTAAGAATACCACTTCATAAGGAAATACAGTTTTGCAGAGTAAAGACATATACGTACGCATTGGAAACTCTTTACGAGAAGAAATAACGCATCGTACAAAATTAGCTTGTATCTCCAAAACTACACGTTGTATCTCGAAAAGAATTGTTGTGGCGTGTACGTCTTAACATGTAGCATCTAAAGAGAACCAAAAGGAGAATTTTTTTCGTCAAAATTTTTCAGAAAATCACGTTTTAAGGAAATCCCGCATCGTGCGAAATTATCTTGTTTTTCCTAAACAACACGTTGTAAGTCAAAAAGCTTTCATGTTGCGTGTATGTCTAAGTGTGTAGCCTCAAAAGAGAAGGCACAGGACAGTTTTCTCTCGAAAGGATATGTAAGAATACCACTTCATAAGGAAATACAGTTTTGCAGAGTAAAGACATATAGGTACGCATTGGAAACTCTTTACGAGAAGAAATAACGCATAGTACAAAATTAGCTTGTATCTCCAAAACTACACGTTGTATCTCGAAAAGAATTGTTGTGGCGTGTACGTCTTAACATGTAGCATCTAAAGAGAACCAAAAGGAGAATTTTCTTTCGTCAAAATTTTTCAGAAAATCACGTTTTAAGGAAATCCCGCATCGTGCGAAATTATCTTGTTTTTCCTAAACAACACGTTGTAAGTCGAAAAGCTTTCATGTTGCATGTATGTCTACGTGTGTAGCCTCAAAAGAGAAGGCTCAGGACAGTTTTCTCTCGAAAGGATATGTAAGAATACCACTTCATAAGGAAATACAGTTTTGCAGAGTAAAGACATATACGTACGCATTGGAAACTCTTTACGAGAAGAAATAACGCATAGTACAAAATTAGCTTGTATCTCCAAAACTACACGTTGTATCTCGAAAAGAATTGTTGTGGCGTGTACGTCTTAAGATGTAGCATCTAAAGAGAACCAAAAGGAGAATTTTCTTTCGTCAAAATTTTTCAGAAAATCACGTTTTAAGGAAATCCCGCATCGTGCGAAATTATCTTGTTTTTCCTAAACAACACGTTGTAAGTCGAAAAGCTTTCATGTTGCGTGTATGTCTAAGTGTGTAGCCTCAAAAGAGAAGGCACAGGACAGTTTTCTCTCGAAAGGATATGTAAGAATACCACTTCATAAGGAAATAGAGTTTTGCAGAGTAAAGACATATACGTACGCATTGGAAACTCTTTACGAGAAGAAATAACGCATCGTAGAAAATTAGCTTGTATCTCCAAAACTACACGTTGTATCTCGAAAAGAATTGTTGTGGCGTGTACGTCTTAACATGTAGCATCTAAAGAGAACCAAAAGGAGAATTTTCTTTCGTCAAAATTTTTCAGAAAATCACGTTTTAAGGAAATCCCGCATCGTGCCAAATTATCTTGTTTTTCCTAAAGAACACGTTGTAAGTCGAAAAGCTTTCATGTTGCGTGTATGTCTAAGTGTGTAGCCTCAAAAGAGAAGGCACAGGACAGTTTTCTCTCGAAAGGATATGTAAGAATACCACTTCATAAGGAAATAGAGTTTTGCAGAGTAAAGACATATACGTACGCATTGGAAACTCTTTACGAGAAGAAATAACGCATCGTACAAAATTAGCTTGTATCTCCAAAACTACACGTTGTATCTCGAAAAGAATGGTTGTGGCGTGTACGTCTTAACATGTAGCATCTAAAGAGAACCAAAAGTAGAATTTTCTTTCATCAAAATTTTTCAGAAAATCACGTTTTAAGGAAATCCCGCATCGTGCGAAATTATCTTGTTTTTCCTAAACAACACGTTGTAAGTCGAAAAGCTTTCGTGTTCCGTGTATGTCTAAGTGTGTAGCCTCAAAAGAGAAGGCACAGGACAGTTTTCTCTCGAAAGGATATGTAAGAATACCACTTCATAAGGAAATACAGTTTTGCAGAGTAAAGACATATACGTACGCATTGGAAACTCTTTACGAGAAGAAATAACGCATAGTACAAAATTAGCTTGTATCTCCAAAACTACACGTTGTATCTCGAAAAGAATTGTTGTGGCGTGTACGTCTTAACATGTAGCATCTAAAGAGAACCAAAAGGAGAATTTTCTTTCGTCAAAATTTTTCAGAAAATCACGTTTTAAGGAAATCCCGCATCGTGCGAAATTATCTTGGTTTTCCTAAACAACACGTTGTAAGTCGAAAAGCTTTCATGTTGCGTGTATGTCTAAGTGTGTAGCCTCAAAAGAGAAGGCACAGGACAGTTTTCTCTCGAAAGGATATGTAAGAATACCACTTCATAAGGAAATACAGTTTTGCAGAGTAAAGACATATACGTACGCATTGGAAACTCTTTACGAGAAGAAATAACACATAGTACAAAATTAGCTTGTATCTCCAAAACTACACCTTGTATCTCGAAAAGAATTGTTGTGGCGTGTACGTCTTAACATGTAGCATCTAAAGAGAACCAAAAGGAGAATTTTCTTTCGTCAAAATTTTTCAGAAAATCACGTTTTAAGGAAATCCCGCATCGTGCGAAATTATCTTGTTTTTCCTAAAGAACACGTTGTAAGTCGAAAAGCTTTCATGTTGCGTGTATGTCTAAGTGTGTAGCCTCAAAAGAGAAGGCACAGGACAGTTTTCTCTCGAAAGGATATGTAAGAATACCACTTCATAAGGAAATACAGTTTTGCAGAGTAAAGACATATACGTACGCATTGGAAACTCTTTACCAGAAGAAATAACGCATAGTACAAAATTAGCTTGTATCTCCAAAACTACACGTTGTATCTCGAAAAGAATTGTTGTGGCGTGTACGTCTTAACATGTAGCATCTAAAGAGAACCAAAAGGAGAATTTTCTTTCGTCAAAATTTTTCAGAAAATCACGTTTTAAGGAAATCCCGCATCGTGCGAAATTATCTTGGTTTTCCTAAACAACACGTTGTAAGTCGAAAAGATTTCATGTTGCGTGTATGTCTACGTGTGTAGCCTCAAAAGAGAAGGCACAGGACAGTTTTCTCTCGAAAGGATATGTAAGAATACCACTTCATAAGGAAATACAGTTTTGCAGAGTAAAGACATATACGTACGCATTGGAAACTCTTTACGAGAAGAAATAACGCATAGTACAAAATTAGCTTGTATCTCCAAAACTACACCTTGTATCTCGAAAAGAATTGTTGTGGCGTGTACGTCTTAACATGTAGCATCTAAAGAGAACCAAAAGGAGAATTTTCTTTCGTCAAAATTTTTCAGAAAATCACGTTTTAAGGAAATCCCGCATCATGCGAAATTATCTTGTTTTTCCTAAACAACACGTTGTAACTCGAAAAGCTTTCGTGTTGCGTGAATGTCTAAGTGTGTAGCCTCAATACAGAAGGCACAGGAGAGTTTTCTGTCGAAAGAATATTGTAGAATACCACGTTATAAGGAAATACAATTTTGCAGAGTAAAGACAAATACGTACGTATTGAAAACACATTACGAGAAAAAATAACTCATCGTACAAAATTATCTTGTATCTCCAAAACTACACGTTGTAACTCGAAAAGAATTGTTGTGGCGTGTACGTCTGAACATGTAGCATCTAAAGAGAACCAAAAGGAGAATTTTCTTTCGTCAAAATTTTTCAGAAAATCACGTTTTAAGGAAATCCCGCATCATGCGAAATTATCTTGTTTTTCCTAAACAACACGTTGTAAGTCGAAAAGCTTTCATGTTGCGTGTATGTCTAAGTGTGTAGCCTCAAAAGAGAAGGCACAGGAGAGTTTTATCTCGAAAGAATATGTAAGAATATCACTTCATAAGGAAATACAGTTTTGCAGAGTAAAGACATATACGTACGTATTGGAAACTCTTTACGGAAGAAATAACGCATAGTAAAAATTAGCTTGTATCTCCAAAACTACACGTTGTAACGCGAAAAGAATTGGTGTGGCGAGTACGTCTTAACGTGTAGTCTCAAAAGAGAGCCCAAAGGAGAATTTTCTTTTGTCAAAATTTTTCAGAAAATCACGTTTTAAGGAAATCCCGCATCGTGCGAAATTATCTTGTTTTTCCTAAACAACACGTTGTCACTCGAAAAGCTTTCGTGTTGCGTGAATGTCTAAGTGTGTAGCCTCAAAACAGAAGGCACAGGACAGTTTTCTGTCGAAAGAATATTGTAGAATACCACGTTATAAGGAAATACAATTTTGCAGAGTAAAGACAAATACGTAAGTATTGAAAACACATTACGAGAAAAAATAACTCATCGTACAAAATTAGCTTGTATCTCCAAAACTACACGTTTTAACTCGAAAAGAATTGTTGTGGCGTGTACGTCTTAACATGTAGCATCTAAAGAGAACCAAAAGGAGAATTTTCTTTCGTCAAAATTTTTCAGAAAATCACGTTTTAAGGAAATCCCGCATCGTGCGAAATTATCTTGTTTTTCCTAAACAACACGTTTTAAGTCGAAAAGCTTTCATGTTGCGTATATGTCTAAGTGTGTAGCCTCAAAAGAGAAGGCACAGGAGAGTTTTCTCTCGAAAGAATATGTAAGAATACCACATTATAAGGAAATACAGTTTTGCAGAGTAAAGACATATACGTACGTATTGGAAACTCTTTACGAGAAGAAATAACGCATCCTACAAAATTAGCTTGTATCTCCAAAACTACACGTTGTAACTCGAAAAGAATTGTTGTGGCGTGTACGTCTTAACATGTAGCATCTAAAGAGTACCAAAAGGAGAATTTTCTTTCGTCAAAATTTTTCAGAAAATCACGTTTTAAGGAAATCCCGCATCGTGCGAAATTATCTTGTTTTTCCTAAACAACACGTTGTAACTCGAAAAGCTTTCCTGTTGCGTGAATGTCTAAGTGTGTAGCCTCAAAACAGAAGGCACAGGAGAGTTTTCTGTCGAAAGAATATTGTAGAATACCACGTTATAAGGAAATACAATTTTGCAGAGTAAAGACAAATACGTACGTATTGAAAACACATTACGAGAAAAAATAACTCATCGTAAAAATTAGCTTGTATCTCCAAAACTACACGTTGTAACTCGAAAAGAATTGTTGTGGCGTGTACGTCTGAACATGTAGCATCTAAAGAGAACCAAAAGGAGAATTTTCTTTTGTCAAAATTTTTCAGAAAATCACGTTTTAAGGAAATCCCGCATCGTGCGAAATTATCTTGTTTTTCCTAAACAACACGTTTTAAGTCGAAAAGCTTTCATGTTGCGTGTATGTCTAAGTGTGTAGCCTCAAAAGAGAAGGCACAGGAGAGTTTTCTCTCGAAAGAATATGTAAGAATACCACATCATAAGGAAATACAGTTTTGCAGAGTAAAGACATATACGTACGTATTGGAAACTCTTTACGGGAAGAAATAACGCATCCTAAAAAATTAGCTTGTATCTCCAAAACTACACGTTGTAACTCGAAAAGAATTGTTGTGGCGTGTACGTCTTAACATGTAGCATCTAAAGAGAACCAAAAGGAGAATTTTCTTTCGTCAAAATTTTTCAGAAAATCACGTTTTAAGGAAATCCCGCATCGTGCGAAATTATCTTGTTTTTCCTAAACAACACGTTGTAAGTCGAAAAGCTTTAAAGTTGCGTGTATGTCTAAGTGTGTAGCCTCAAGAGAGAAGGCACAGGAGAGTTTTCTCTCGAAAGAATATGTAAGAATATCACTTCATAAGGAAATACAGTTTTGCAGAGTAAAGACATATACGTACGTATTGGAAACTCTTTACGAGAAGAAATAACGCATAGTACAAAATTAGCTTGTATCTCCAAAACTACATGCTGTATCTCGAAAAGAATTGTTGTGGCGTGTACGTCTTAACATGTAGCATCTAAAGAGAACCAAAAGGAGAATTTTCTTTCGTCAAAATTTTTCAGAAAATCACGTTTTAAGGAAATCCCGCATCGTGCGAAATTATCTTGTTTTTCCTAAACAACACGTTGTAAGTCGAAAAGCTTTAAAGTTGCGTGTATGTCTAAGTGTGTAGCCTCAAAAGAGAAGGCACAGGAGAGTTTTCTCTCGAAAGAATATTGTAGAATACCCCGTTATAAGGAAGTACAATTTTGCACAGTAAAGACAAATACGTACGTATTGAAAACACTTTACGAGAAGAAATAACGCATAGTACAAAATTAGCTTGTATCTCCAAAACTACACGTTGTAACTCGAAAAGAATTGGTGGGGCGTGTACGTCTTAACGTGTAGTCTCAAAAGAGAGCCCAAAGGAGAATTTTCTTTCGTCAAAATTTTTCAGAAAATCACGTTTTAAGGAAATCCCGCATCGTGCGAAATTATCTTGTTTTTCCTAAACAACACGTTGTAACTCGAAAAGCTTTCATGTTGCGTGAATGTCTAAGTGTGTAGCCTCAAAATAGAAGGCACAGGAGAGTTTTCTGTCGAAAGAATATTGTAGAATACCACGTTATTAGGAAATACAATTTTGCAGAGTAAAGATAAATACGTACGTATTGAAAACACATTACGAGAAAAAATAACTCATCGTACAAAATTAGCTTGTATCTCCAAAACTACACGTTGTAACTCGAAAAGAATTGTTGTGGCGTGTACGTCTTAACATGTAGCATCTAAAGAGAACCAAAAGGAGAATTTTCTTTCGTCAAAATTTTTCAGAAAATCACGTTTTAAGGAAATCCCGCATCGTGCGAAATTATCTTGTTTTTCCTAAACAACACGTTGTAAGTCGAAAAGCTTTCATGTTGCGTGTATGTCTAAGTGTGTAGCCTCAAAAGAGAAGGCTCAGGAGAGTTTTCTCGAAAGAATATGTAAGAATACCACTTCATAAGGAAATACAGTTTTGCAGAGTAAAGACATATACGTACGCATTGGAAACTCATTACGAGAAGAAATAACGCATAGTACAAAATTAGCTTGTATCTCCAAAACTACACGTTGTAACTCGAAAAGAATTGGTGTGGCGTGTACGTCTTAACGTGTAGTCTCAAAAGAAAGCCCAAAGGAGAATTTTCTTTCGTCAAAATTTTTCAGAAAATCACGTTTAAATAAATCCCGCATAGTGGGAAATTATCTTGTTTTTCCTAAACAACACGTTGTAACTCGAAAAGCTTTCGTGTTGCGTGTTGTCTAAGTGTGTAGCCTCAAAACAGAAGGCACAGGAGAGTTTTCTGTCGAAAGAATATTGTAGAATACCACGTTATAAGGAAGTACAATTTTGCAGAGTAAAGACATGTACGTACGTATTGGAAACTCTTCAGGAGAAGAATAACGCATCGTACAAAATTAGCTTGTATCTCCAAAAACTACACGTTGTAACTCGAAAAGAATTGTTGTGGCATGTACGTCTTAACATGTAGCATCTAAAGAGAACCAAAAGGAGAATTTTCTTTCGTCAAAATTTTTCAGAAAATCACGTTTTAAGGAAATCCCGCATCGTGCGAAATTATCTTGTTTTTCCTAAACAACACGTTGTAAGTCGAAAAGCTTTCATGTTGCGTGTATGTCTAAGTATGTAGCCTCAAAAGAGAAGGCACAGGAGAGTTTTCTCTCAAAAGAATATGTAAGACTACCACTTCATAAGGAAATACAGTTTTGCAGAGTAAAGACATATACTTACGTATTGGAAACTCTTTACGAGAAGAAATAACGCATAGTACAAAATTAGCTTGTATCTCCAAAACTACACGTTGTAACTCGAAAAGCATTGGTGTGGCGTGTACGTCTTAACGTGTAGTCTCAAAAGAGAGCCCAGAGGAGAATTTTCTTTCGTCAAAATTTTTCAGAAAATCACGTTTTAAGGAAACCCCGCATAGTACGAAATTATCTTGTTTTTCCTAAACAACACGTTGTAACTCGAAAAGCTTTCGTGTTGCGTGTTGTCTAAGTGTGTAGCCTCAAAACAGAAGGCACAGGAGAGTTTTCTGTCGAAAGAATATTGTAGAATACCACGTTATAAGGAAGTACAATTTTGCAGAGTAAAGACATATACGTACGTATTGGAAACTCTTCAGGAGAAGAATAACGCATCGTACAAAATTAGCTTGTATCTCCAAAAACTACACGTTGTAACTCGAAAAGAATTGTTGTGGCATGTACGTCTTAACATGTAGCATCTAAAGAGAACCAAAAGGAGAATTTTCTTTCGTCAAAATTTTTCAGAAAATCACGTTTTAAGGAAATCCCGCATCGTGCGAAATTATCTTGTTTTTCCTAAACAACACGTTGTAAGTCGAAAAGCTTTCATGTTGCGTGTATGTCTAAGTATGTAGCCTCAAAAGAGAAGGCACAGGAGAGTTTTCTCTCAAAAGAATATGTAAGACTACCACTTCATAAGGAAATACAGTTTTGCAGAGTAAAGACATATACTTACGTATTGGAAACTCTTTACGAGAAGAAATAACGCATAGTACAAAATTAGCTTATATCTCCAAAACTACACGTTGTAACTCGAAAAGCATTGGTGTGGCGTGTACGTCTTAACGTGTAGTCTCAAAAGAGAGCCCAGAGGAGAATTTTCTTTCGTCAAAATTTTTCAGAAAATCACGTTTTAAGGAAATCCCGCATAGTACGAAATTATCTTGTTTTTCCTAAACAACACGTTGTAACTCGAAAAGCTTTCGTGTTGCGTGTATGTCTAAGTGTGTAGCCTCAAAAGAGAAGGCACAGGAGAGTTTTCTGTCGAAAGAATATTGTAGAATACCACGTTATAAGGAAGTACAATTTTGCAGAGTAAAGACATATACGTACGTATTGGAAACTCTTTACGAGAAGAAATAACGCATCGTACAAAATTAGCTTGTATCTCCAAAACTACACGTTGTAACTCGAAAAGAATTGTTGTGGCATGTACGTATGAACATGTAGCATCTAAAGAGAACCAAAAGGAGAATTTTCTTTGGTCAAAATTTTTCAGAAAATCACGATTTAAGGAAATCCCGCATCGTGCGAAATTATCTTGTTTTTCCTAAACAACACGTTGTAAGTCGAAAAGCTTTCATGTTGCGTGTATGTCTAAGGGTGTAGCCTCAAAAGAGAAGGCACAGGACAGTTTTCTCTCGAAAGGATATGTAAGAATACCACTTCATAAGGAAATACAGTTTTGCAGAGTAAAGACATATACGTACGCATTGGAAACTCTTTACGAGAAGAAATAACGCATAGTACAAAATTAGCTTGTATCTCCAAAACTACACGTTGTAACTCGAAAAGAATTGGTGTGGCGTGTACGTCTTAACGTGTAGTATCAAAAGAGAGCCCAACGGAGAATTTTCTTTGTCAAAATATTTCAGAAAATCACGTTATAAGGAAATCCCGCATCGTGCGAAATTATGTTGTTTTTCCTAAACAACACGTTGTAACTCGAAAAGCTTTCGTGTTGCGTGAATGTCTAAGTGTGTAGCCTCAAAACAGAAGGCACAGAAGAGTTTTCTGTCGAAAGAATATTGTAGAATACCACGTTATAAGGAAATACAATTTTGCAGAGTAAAGACAAATACGTACGTATTGAAAACACATTACGAGAAAAAATAACTCATCGTACAAAATTAGCTTGTATCTCCAAAACTACACGTTGTAACTCGAAAAGAATTGTTGTGGCGTGTACGTCTTAACATGTAGCATCTAAAGAGAACCAAAAGGAGAATTTTCTTTCGTCAAAATTTTTCAGAAAATCACGTTTTAAGGAAATCCCGCATCGTGCGAAATTATCTTGTTTTTCCTAAACAACACGTTTTAAGTGGAAAAGCTTTCATGTTGCGTGTATGTCTAAGTGTGTAGCCTCAAAAGAGAAGGCACAGGAGAGTTTTCTCTCGAAAGAATATGTAAGAATACCACATCATAAGGAAATACAGTTTTGCAGAGTAAAGACATATACGTACGTATTGGAAACTCTTTACGAGAAGAAATAACGCATCCTACAAAATTAGCTTGTATCTCCAAAACTACACGTTGTAACTCGAAAAGAATTGTTGTGGCGTGTACGTCTGAACATGTAGCATCTAAAGAGAACCAAAAGGAGAATTTTCTTTCGTCAAAATTTTTCAGAAAATCACGTTTTAAGGAAATCCCGCATCGTGCGAAATTATCTTGTTTTTCCTAAACAACACGTTGTAAGTCGAAAAGCTTTCATGTTGCGTGTATGTCTAAGTGTGTAGCCTCAAAAGAGAAGGCAGAGGAGAGTTTTCTCTCGAAAGAATATGTAAGAATATCACTTCATAAGGAAATACAGTTTTGCAGAGTAAAGACATATACGTACGTATTGGAAACTCTTTACGAGAAGAAATAACGCATAGTACAAAATTAGCTTGTATCTCCAAAACTACACGTTGTAACTCGAAAAGAATTGGTGTGGCGTGTACGTCTTAACGTGTAGTCTCAAAAGAGAGCCCAAAGGAGAATTTTCTTTCGTCAAAATTTTTCAGAAAATCACGTTTTAAGGAAATCCCGCATCGTGCGAAATTATCTTGTTTTTCCTAAACAACACGTTGTCACTCGAAAAGCTTTCATGTTGCGTGAATGTCTAAGTGTGTAGCCTCAAAACAGAAGGCACAGGAGAGTTTTCTGTCGAAAGAATATTGTAGAATACCACGTTATAAGGAAATACAATTTTGCAGAGTAAAGACAAATACGTACGTATTGAAAACACATTACGAGAAAAAATAACTCATCGTACAAAATTAGCTTGTATCTCCAAAACTACACGTTTTAACTCGAAAAGAATTGTTGTGGCGTGTACGTCTTAACATGTAGCATCTAAAGAGAACCAAAAGGAGAATTTTCTTTCGTCAAAATTTTTCAGAAAATCACGTTTTAAGGAAATCCCGCATCGTGCGAAATTATCTTGTTTTTCCTAAACAACACGTTTTAAGTCGAAAAGCTTTCATGTTGCGTGTATGTCTAAGTGTGTAGCCTCAAAAGAGAAGGCACAGGAGAGTTTTCTCTCGAAAGAATATGTAAGAATACCACATCATAAGGAAATACAGTTTTGCAGAGTAAAGACGTATACGTACGTATTGGAAACTCTTTACGAGAAGAAATAACGCATCCTACAAAATTAGCTTGTATCTCCAAAACTACACGTTGTAACTCGAAAAGAATTGTTGTGGCGTGTACGTCTTAACATGTAGCATCTAAAGAGAACCAAAAGGAGAATTTTCTTTCGTCAAAATTTTTCAGAAAATCACGTTTTAAGGAAATCCCGCATCGTGCGAAATTATCTTGTTTTTCCTAAACAACACGTTGTAACTCGAAAAGCTTTCGTGTTGCGTGAATGTCTAAGTGTGTAGCCTCAATACAGAAGGCACAGGAGAGTTTTCTGTCGAAAGAATATTGTAGAATACCACGTTATAAGGAAATACAATTTTGCAGATTAAAGACAAATACGTACGTATTGAAAACACATTACGAGACAAAATAACTCATCGTACAAAATTAGCTTGTATCTCCAAAACTACACGTTGTAACTCGAAAAGAATTGTTGTGGCGTGTACGTCTGAACATGTAGCATCTAAAGAGAACCAAAAGGAGAATTTTCTTTCGTCAAAATTTTTCAGAAAATCACGTTTTAAGGAAATCCGGCATCGTGCGAAATTATCTTGTTTTTCCTAAACAACACGTTGTAAGTCGAAAAGCTTTCATGTTGCGTGTATGTCTAAGTGTGTAGCCTCAAAAGAGAAGGCACAGGAGAGTTTTATCTCGAAAGAATATGTAAGAATATCACTTCATAAGGAAATACAGTTTTGCAGAGTAAAGACATATACGTACGTATTGGAAACTCTTTACGGAAGAAATAACGCATAGTACAAAATTAGCTTGTATCTCCAAAACTACACGTTGTAACTCGAAAAGAATTGGTGTGGCGTGTACGTCTTAACGTGTAGTCTCAAAAGAGAGCCCAAAGGAGAATTTTCTTTCGTCAAAATTTTTCAGAAAATCACGTTTTAAGGAAATCCCGCATCGTGCGAAATTATCTTGTTTTTCCTAAACAACACGCTGTCACTCGAAAAGCTTTCGTGTTGCGTGAATGTCTAAGTGTGTAGCCACAAAACAGAAGGCACAGGACAGTTTTCTGTCGAAAGAATATTGTAGAATACCACGTTATAAGGAAATACAATTTTGCAGAGTAAAGACAAATACGTACGCATTGAAAACACATTACGAGAAAAAATAACTCATCGTACAAAATTAGCTTGTATCTCCAAAACTACACGTTTTAACTCGAAAAGAATTGTTGTGGCGTGTACGTCTTAACATGTAGCATCTAAAGAGAACCAAAAGGAGAATTTTCTTTCGTCAAAATTTTTCAGAAAATCACGTTTTAAGGAAATCCCGCATCGTGCGAAATTATCTTGATTTTCCTAAACAACACGTTTTAAGTCGAAAAGCTTTCATGTTGCGTATATGTCTAAGTGTGTAGCCTCAAAAGAGAAGGCACAGGAGAGTTTTCTCTCGAAAGAATATGTAAGAATACCACATTATAAGGAAATACAGTTTTGCAGAGTAAAGACATATACGTACGTATTGGAAACTCTTTACGAGAAGAAATAACGCATCCTACAAAATTAGCTTGTATCTCCAAAACTACACGTTGTAACTCGAAAAGAATTGTTGTGGTGTGTACGTCTTAACATGTAGCATCTAAAGAGAACCGAGAATTTTCTTTCGTCAAAATTTTTCAGAAAATCACGTTTTAAGGAAATCCCGCATCGTGCGAAATTATCTTGTTTTTCCTAAACAACACGTTGTAACTCGAAAAGCTTTCCTGTTGCGTGAATGTCTAAGTGTGTAGCCTCAAAACAGAAGGCACAGGAGAGTTTTCTGTCGAAAGAATATTGTAGAATACCACGTTATAAGGAAATACAATTTTGCAGAGTAAAGACAAATACGTACGTATTGAAAACACATTACGAGAAAAAATAACTCATCGTAAAAATTAGCTTGTATCTCCAAAACTACACGTTGTAACTCGAAAAGAATTGTTGTGGCGTGTACGTCTGAACATGTAGCATCTAAAGAGAACCAAAAGGAGAATTTTCTTTCGTCAAAATTTTTCAGAAAATCACGTTTTAAGGAAATCCCGCATCGTGCGAAATTATCTTGTTTTTCCTAAACAACACGTTGTAACTCGAAAAGCTTTCATGTTGCGTGTATGTCTAAGTGTGTAGCCTCAAAAGAGAAGGCACAGGAGAGTTTTCTCTCGAAAGAATATGTAAGAATATCACTTCATAAGGAAATACAGTTTTGCAGAGTAAAGACATATACGTACGTATTGGAAACTCTTTACGAGAAGAAATAACGCATAGTACAAAATTAGCTTGTATCTCCAAAACTACACGTTGTAACTCGAAAAGAATTGGTGTGGCGTGTACGTCTTAACGTGTAGTCTCAAAAGAGAGCCCAAAGGAGAATTTTCTTTCGTCAAAATTTTTCAGAAAATCACGTTTTAAGGAAATCCCGCATCGTGCGAAATTATCTTGTTTTTCCTAAACAACACGTTGTCACTCGAAAAGCGTTCGTGTTGCGTGAATGTCTAAGTGTGTAGCCTCAAAACAGAAGGCACAGGAGAGTTTTCTGTCGAAAGAATATTGTAGAATACCACGTTATAAGGAAATACAATTTTGCAGAGTAAAGACAAATACGTACGTATTGAAAACACATTACGAGAAAAAATAACTCATCGTACAAAATTAGCTTGTATCTCCAAAACTACACGTTTTAACTCGAAAAGAATTGTTGTGGCGTGTACGTCTTAACATGTAGCATCTAAAGAGAACCAAAAGGAGAATTTTCTTTCGTCAAAATTTTTCAGAAAATCACGTTTTAAGGAAATCCCGCATCGTGCGAAATTATCTTGTTTTTCCTAAACAACACGTTTTAAGTCGAAAAGCTTTCATGTTGCGTATATGTCTAAGTGTGTAGCCTCAAAAGAGAAGGCACAGGAGAGTTTTCTCTCGAAAGAATATGTAAGAATACCACATTATAAGGAAATACAGTTTTGCAGAGTAAAGACATATACATACGTATTGGAAACTCTTTACGAGAAGAAATAACGCATCCTACAAAATTAGCTTGTATCTCCAAAACTACACGTTGTAACTCGAAAAGAATTGTTGTGGCGTGTACGTCTTAACATGTAGCATCTAAAGAGTACCAAAAGGAGAATTTTCTTTCGTCAAAATTTTTCAGAAAATCACGTTTTAAGGAAATCCCGCATCGTGCGAAATTATCTTGTTTTTCCTAAACAACACGTTGTAACTCGAAAAGCTTTCCTGTTGCGTGAATGTCTAAGTGTGTAGCCTCAAAACAGAAGGCACAGGAGAGTTTTCTGTTGAAAGAATATTGTAGAATACCACGTTATAAGGAAATACAATTTTGCAGAGTAAAGACAAATACGTACGTATTGAAAACACATTACGAGAAAAAATAACTCATCGTAAAAATTAGCTTGTATCTCCAAAACTACACGTTGTAACTCGAAAAGAATTGTTGTGGCGTGTACGTCTGAACATGTAGCATCTAAAGAGAACCAAAAGGAGAATTTTCTTTCGTCAAAATTTTTCAGAAAATCACGTTTTAAGGAAATCCCGCATCGTGCGAAATTATCTTGTTTTTCCTAAACAACACGTTTTAAGTCTAAAAGCTTTCATGTTGCGTGTATGTCTAAGTGTGTAGCCTCAAAAGAGAAGGCACAGGAGAGTTTTCTCTCGAAAGAATATGTAAGAATACCACATCATAAGGAAATACAGTTTTGCAGAGTAAAGACATATAGGTACGTATTGGAAACTCTTTACGGGAAGAAATAACGCATCCTAAAAAATTAGCTTGTATCTCCAAAACTACACGTTGTAACTCGAAAAATATTGTTGTGGCGTGTACGTCTTAACATGTAGCATCTAAAGAGAACCAAAAGGAGAATTTTCTTTCGTCAAAATTTTTCAGAAAATCACGTTTTAAGGAAATCCCGCATCGTGCGAAATTATCTTGTTTTTCCTAAACAACACGTTGTAAGTCGAAAAGCTTTAAAGTTGCGTGTATGTCTAAGTGTGTAGCCTCAAGAGAGAAGGCACAGGAGAGTTTTCTCTCGAAAGAATATGTAAGAATATCACTTCATAAGGAAATACAGTTTTGCAGAGTAAAGACATATACGTACGTATTGGAAACTCTTTACGAGAAGAAATAACGCATAGTACAAAATTAGCTTGTATCTCCAAAACTACATGCTGTATCTCGAAAAGAATTGTTGTGGCGTGTACGTCTTAACATGTAGCATCTAAAGAGAACCAGAAGGAGAATTTTCTTTCGTCAAAATTTTTCAGAAAATCACGTTTTAAGGAAATCCCGCATCGTGCGAAATTATCTTGTTTTTCCTAAACAACACGTTGTAAGTCGAAAAGCTTTAAAGTTGCGTGTATGTCTAAGTGTGTAGCCTCAAAAGAGAAGGCACAGGAGAGTTTTCTCTCGAAAGAATATTGTAGAATACCCCGTTATAAGGAAGTACAATTTTGCACAGTAAAGACAAATACGTACGTATTGAAAACACTTTACGAGAAGAAACAACGCATCGTACAAAATTAGCTTGTATCTCCAAAACTACACGTTGTAACTCGAAAAGAATTGGTGGGGCGTGTACGTCTTAACGTGTAGTCTCAAAAGAGAGCCCAAAGGAGAATTTTCTTTCGTCAAAATTTTTCAGAAAATCACGTTTTAAGGAAATCCCGCATCGTGCGAAATTATCTTGTTTTTCCTAAACAACACGTTGTAAGTCGAAAAGCTTTAAAGTTGCGTGTATGTCTAAGTGTGTAGCCTCAAAAGAGAAGGCACAGGAGAGTTTTCTCTCGAAAGAATATTGTAGAATACCCCGTTATAAGGAAGTACAATTTTGCACAGTAAAGACAAATACGTACGTATTGAAAACACTTTACGAGAAGAAACAACGCATCGTACAAAATTAGCTTGTATCTCCAAAACTACACGTTGTAACTCGAAAAGAATTGGTGGGGCGTGTACGTCTTAACGTGTAGTCTCAAAAGAGAGCCCAAAGGAGAATTTTCTTTCGTCAAAATTTTTCAGAAAATCACGTTTTAAGGAAATCCCGCATCGTGCGAAATTATCTTGTTTTTCCTAAACAACACGTTGTAACTCGAAAAGCTTTCATGTTGCGTGAATGTCTAAGTGTGTAGCCTCAAAATAGAAGGCACAGGAGAGTTTTCTGTCGAAAGAATATTGTAGAATACCACGTTATTAGGAAATACAATTTTGCAGAGTAAAGATAAATACGTACGTATTGAAAACACATTACGAGAAAAAATAACTCATCGTACAAAATTAGCTTGTATCTCCAAAACTACACGTTGTAACTCGAAAGGAATTGTTGTGGCGTGTACGTCTTAACATGTAGCATCTAAAGAGAACCAAAAGGAGAATTTTCTTTCGTCAAAATTTTTCAGAAAATCACGTTTTAAGGAAATCCCGCATTGTGCGAAATTATCTTGTTTTTCCTAAACAACACGTTGTAAGTCGAAAAGCTTTCATGTTGCGTGTATGTCTAAGTGTGTAGCCTCAAAAGAGAAGGCTCAGGAGAGTTTTCTCGAAAGAATATGTAAGAATACCACTTCATAAGGAAATACAGTTTTGCAGAGTAAAGACATATACGTACGCATTGGAAACTCATTACGAGAAGAAATAACGCATAGTACAAAATTAGCTTGTATCTCCAAAACTACACGTTGTAACTCGAAAAGAATTGGTGTGGCGTGTACGTCTTAACGTGTAGTCTCAAAAGAAAGCCCAAAGGAGAATTTTCTTTCGTCAAAATTTTTCAGAAAATCACGTTTTAAGGAAATCCCGCATAGTGGGAAATTATCTTGTTTTTCCTAAACAACACGTTGTAACTCGAAAAGCTTTCGTGTTGCGTGTTGTCTAAGTGTGTAGCCTCAAAACAGAAGGCACAGGAGAGTTTTCTGTCGAAAGAATATTGTAGAATACCACGTTATAAGGAAGTAAAATTTTGCAGAGTAAAGACATATACGTACGTATTGGAAACTCTTCAGGAGAAGAATAACGCATCGTACAAAATTAGCTTGTATCTCCAAAAACTACACGTTGAAACTCGAAAAGAATTGTTGTGGCATGTACGTCTTAACATGTAGCATCTAAAGAGAACCAAAAGGAGAATTTTCTTTCGTCAAAATTTTTCAGAAAATCACGTTTTAAGGAAATCCCGCATCGTGCGAAATTATCTTGTTTTTCCTAAACAACACGTTGTAAGTCGAAAAGCTTTCATGTTGCGTGTATGTCTAAGTATGTAGCCTCAAAAGAGAAGGCACAGGAGAGTTTTCTCTCAAAAGAATATGTAAGACTACCACTTCATAAGGAAATACAGTTTTGCAGAGTAAAGACATATACTTACGTATTGGAAAATCTTTACGAGAAGAAATAACGCATAGTACAAAATTAGCTTGTATCTCCAAAACTACACGTTGTAACTCGAAAAGCATTGGTGTGGCATGTACGTCTTAACGTGTAGTCTCAAAAGAGAGCCCAGAGGAGAATTTTCTTTCGTCAAAATTTTTCAGAAAATCACGTTTTAAGGAAATCCCGCATAGTACGAAATTATCTTGTTTTTCCTAAACAACACGTTGTAACTCGAAAAGCTTTCGTGTTGCGTGTATGTCTAAGTGTGTAGCCTCAAAAGAGAAGGCACAGGAGAGTTTTCTGTCGAAAGAATATTGTAGAATACCACGTTATAAGGAAGTACAATTTTGCAGAGTAAAGACATATACGTACGTATTGGAAACTCTTTACGAGAAGAAATAACGCATCGTACAAAATTAGCTTGTATCTCCAAAACTACACGTTGTAACTCGAAAAGAATTGTTGTGGCATGTACGTATGAACATGTAGCATCTAAAGAGAACCAAAAGGAGAATTTTCTTTGGTCAAAATTTTTCAGAAAATCACGATTTAAGGAAATCCTGCATCGTGCGAAATTATCTTGTTTTTCCTAAACAACACGTTGTAAGTCGAAAAGCTTTCATGTTGCGTGTATGTCTAAGTGTGTAGCCTCAAAAGAGAAGGCACAGGAGAGTTTTATCTCGAAAGAATATGTAAGAATACCACTTCATAAGGAAATACAGTTTTGCAGAGTAAAGACATATACGTACGCATTGGAAACTCTTTACGAGAAGAAATAACGCATAGTAAAAAATTAGCTTGTATCTCCAAAACTACACGTTGTAACTCGAAAAGAATTGGTGTGGCGTGTACGTCTTAACGTGTAGTCTCAAAAGAGAGCCCAAAGGAGAATTTTCTTTGTCAAAATATTTCAGAAAATCACGTTATAAGGAAATCCCGCATCGTGCGAAATTATCTTGTTTTTCCTAAACAACACGTTGTAACTCGAAAAGCTTTCGTGTTGCGTGAATGTCTAAGTGTGTAGCCTCAAAACAGAAGGCACAGAAGAGTTTTCTGTCGAAAGAATATTGTAGAATACCACGTTATAAGGAAATACAATTTTGCAGAGTAAAGACAAATACGTACGTATTGAAAACACATTACGAGAAAAAATAACTCATCGTACAAAATTAGCTTGTATCTCCAAAACTACACGGTTTAACTCGAAAAGAATTGTTGTGGCGTGTACGTCTTAACATGTAGCATCTAAAGAGAACCAAAAGGAGAATTTTCTTTCGTCAAAATTTTTCAGAAAATCACGTTTTAAGGAAATCCCGCATCGTGCGAAATTATCTTGTTTTTCCTAAACAACACGTTTTAAGTGGAAAAGCTTTCATGTTGCGTGTATGTCTAAGTGTGTAGCCTCAAAAGAGAAGGCACAGGAGAGTTTTCTCTCGAAAGAATATGTAAGAATACCACATCATAAGGAAATACAGTTTTGCAGAGTAAAGACATATACGTACGTATTGGAAACTCTTTACGAGAAGAAATAACGCATCCTACAAAATTAGCTTGTATCTCCAAAACTACACGTTGTAACTCGAAAAGAATTGTTGTGGCGTGTACGTCTGAACATGTAGCATCTAAAGAGAACCAAAAGGAGAATTTTCTTTTGTCAAAATTTTTCAGAAAATCACGTTTTAAGGAAATCCCGCATCGTGCGAAATTATCTTGTTTTTCCTAAACAACACGTTGTAAGTCGAAAAGCTTTCATGTTGCGTGTATGTCTAAGTGTGTAGCCTCAAAAGAGAAGGCACAGGAGAGTTTTCTCTCGAAAGAATATGTAAGAATATCACTTCATAAGGAAATACAGTTTTGCAGAGTAAAGACATATACGTACGTATTGGAAACTCTTTACGAGAAGAAATAACGCATAGTACAAAATTAGCTTGTATCTCCAAAACTACACGTTGTAACTCGAAAAGAATTGGTGTGGCGTGTACGTCTTAACGTGTAGTCTCAAAAGAGAGCCCAAAGGAGAATTTTCTTTCGTCAAAATTTTTCAGAAAATCACGTTTTAAGGAAATCCCGCATCGTGCGAAATTATCTTGTTTTTCCTAAACAACACGCTGTCACTCGAAAAGCTTTCGTGTTGCGTGAATGTCTAAGTGTGTAGCCACAAAACAGAAGGCACAGGACAGTTTTCTGTCGAAAGAATATTGTAGAATACCACGTTATAAGGAAATACAATTTTGCAGAGTAAAGACAAATACGTACGCATTGAAAACACATTACGAGAAAAAATAACTCATCGTACAAAATTAGCTTGTATCTCCAAAACTACACGTTTTAACTCGAAAAGAATTGTTGTGGCGTGTACGTCTTAACATGTAGCATCTAAAGAGAACCAAAAGGAGAATTTTCTTTCGTCAAAATTTTTCAGAAAATCACGTTTTAAGGAAATCCCGCATCGTGCGAAATTATCTTGTTTTTCCTAAACAACACGTTTTAAGTCGAAAAGCTTTCATGTTGCGTATATGTCTAAGTGTGTAGCCTCAAAAGAGAAGGCACAGGAGAGTTTTCTCTCGAAAGAATATGTAAGAATACCACATTATAAGGAAATACAGTTTTGCAGAGTAAAGACATATACGTACGTACTGGAAACTCTTTACGAGAAGAAATAACGCATCCTACAAAATTAGCTTGTATCTCCAAAACTACACGTTGTAACTCGAAAAGAATTGTTGTGGCGTGTACGTCTTAACATGTAGCATCTAAAGAGAACCGAGAATTTTCTTTCGTCAAAATTTTTCAGAAAATCACGTTTTAAGGAAATCCCGCATCGTGCGAAATTATCTTGTTTTTCCTAAACAACACGTTGTAACTCGAAAAGCTTTCCTGTTGCGTGAATGTCTAAGTGTGTAGCCTCAAAACAGAAGGCACAGGAGAGTTTTCTGTCGAAAGAATATTGTAGAATACCACGTTATAAGGAAATACAATTTTGCAGAGTAAAGACAAATACGTACGTATTGAAAACACATTACGAGAAAAAATAACTCATCGTAAAAATTAGCTTGTATCTCCAAAACTACACGTTGTAACTCGAAAAGAATCGTTGTGGCGTGTACGCCTGAACATGTAGCATCTAAAGAGAACCAAAAGGAGAATTTTCTTTCGTCAAAATTTTTCAGAAAATCACGTTTTAAGGAAATCCCGCATCGTGCGAAATTATCTTGTTTTTCCTAAACAACACGTTGTAAGTCGAAAAGCTTTCATGTTGCGTGTATGTCTAAGTGTGTAGCCTCAAAAGAGAAGGCACAGGAGAGTTTTCTCTCGAAAGAATATGTAAGAATATCACTTCATAAGGAAATACAGTTTTGCAGAGTAAAGACATATACGTACGTATTGGAAACTCTTTACGAGAAGAAATAACGCATAGTACAAAATTAGCTTGTATCTCCAAAACTACACGTTGTAACTCGAAAAGAATTGGTGTGGCGTGTACGTCTTAACGTGTAGTCTCAAAAGAGAGCCCAAAGGAGAATTTTCTTTCGTCAAAATTTTTCAGAAAATCACGTTTTAAGGAAATCCCGCATCGTGCGAAATTATCTTGTTTTTCCTAAACAACACGTTGTCACTCGAAAAGCGTTCGTGTTGCGTGAATGTCTAAGTGTGTAGCCTCAAAACAGAAGGCACAGGAGAGTTTTCTGTCGAAAGAATATTGTAGAATACCACGTTATAAGGAAATACAATTTTGCAGAGTAAAGACAAATACGTACGTATTGAAAACACATTACGAGAAAAAATAACTCATCGTACAAAATTAGCTTGTATCTCCAAAACTACACGTTTTAACTCGAAAAGAATTGTTGTGGCATGTACGTCTTAACATGTAGCATCTAAAGAGAACCAAAAGGAGAATTTTCTTTCGTCAAAATTTTTCAGAAAATCACGTTTTAAGGAAATCCCGCATCGTGCGAAATTATCTTGTTTTTCCTAAACAACACGTTTTAAGTCGAAAAGCTTTCATGTTGCGTGTATGTCTAAGTGTGTAGCCTCAAAAGAGAAGGCACAGGAGAGTTTTCTCTCGAAAGAATATGTAAGAATACCACATCATGAGGAAATACAGTTTTGCAGAGTAAAGACATATACGTACGTATTGGAAACTCTTTACGAGAAGAAATAACGCATCCTACAAAATTAGCTTGTATCTCCAAAACTACACGTTGTAACTCGAAAAGAATTGTTGTGGCATGTACGTCTTAACATGTAGCATCTAAAGAGAACCAAAAGGAGAATTTTCTTTCGTCAAAATTTTTCAGAAAATCACGTTTTAAGGAAATCCCGCATCGTGCGAAATTATCTTGTTTTTCCTAAACAACACGTTGTAACTCGAAAAGCTTTCGTGTTGCGTGAATGTCTAAGTGTGTAGCCTCAATACAGAAGGCACAGGAGAGTTTTCTGTCGAAAGAATATTGTAGAATACCACGTTATAAGGAAATACAATTTTGCAGATTAAAGACAAATACGTACGTATTGAAAACACATTACGAGACAAAATAACTCATCGTACAAAATTAGCTTGTATCTCCAAAACTACACGTTGTAACTCGAAAAGAATTGTTGTGGCGTGTACGTCTGAACATGTAGCATCTAAAGAGAACCAAAAGGAGAATTTTCTTTCGTCAAAATTTTTCAGAAAATCACGTTTTAAGGAAATCCGGCATCGTGCCTAATTATCTTGTTTTTCCTAAACAACACATTGTAAGTCGAAAAGCTTTCATGTTGCGTGTATGTCTAAGTGTGTAGCCTCAAAAGAGAAGGCACAGGAGAGTTTTATCTCGAAAGAATATGTAAGAATATCACTTCATAAGGAAATACGGTTTTGCAGAGTAAAGACATATACGTACGTATTGGAAACTCTTTACGGAAGAAATAACGCATAGTACAAAATTAGCTTGTATCTCCAAAACTACACGTTGTAACGCGAAAAGAATTGGTGTGGCGTGTACGTCTTAACGTGTAGTCTCAAAAGAGAGCCCAAAGGAGAATTTTCTTTCGTCAAAATTTTTCAGAAAATCACGTTTTAAGGAAATCCCGCATCGTGCGAAATTATCTTGTTTTTCCTAAACAACACGCTGTCACTCGAAAAGCTTTCGTGTTGCGTGAATGTCTAAGTGTGTAGCCACAAAACAGAAGGCACAGGACAGTTTTCTGTCGAAAGAATATTGTAGAATACCACGTTATAAGGAAATACAATTTTGCAGAGTAAAGACAAATACGTACGCATTGAAAACACATTACGAGAAAAAATAACTCATCGTACAAAATTAGCTTGTATCTCCAAAACTACACGTTTTAACTCGAAAAGAATTGTTGTGGCGTGTACGTCTTAACATGTAGCATCTAAAGAGAACCAAAAGGAGAATTTTCTTTCGTCAAAATTTTTCAGAAAATCACGTTTTAAGGAAATCCCGCATCGTGCGAAATTATCTTGTTTTTCCTAAACAACACGTTTTAAGTCGAAAAGCTTTCATGTTGCGTATATGTCTAAGTGTGTAGCCTCAAAAGAGAAGGCACAGGAGAGTTTTCTCTCGAAAGAATATGTAAGAATACCACATTATAAGGAAATACAGTTTTGCAGAGTAAAGACATATACGTACGTACTGGAAACTCTTTACGAGAAGAAATAACGCATCCTACAAAATTAGCTTGTATCTCCAAAACTACACGTTGTAACTCGAAAAGAATTGTTGTGGCGTGTACGTCTTAACATGTAGCATCTAAAGAGAACCGAGAATTTTCTTTCGTCAAAATTTTTCAGAAAATCACGTTTTAAGGAAATCCCGCATCGTGCGAAATTATCTTGTTTTTCCTAAACAACACGTTGTAACTCGAAAAGCTTTCCTGTTGCGTGAATGTCTAAGTGTGTAGCCTCAAAACAGAAGGCACAGGAGAGTTTTCTGTCGAAAGAATATTGTAGAATACCACGTTATAAGGAAATACAATTTTGCAGAGTAAAGACAAATACGTACGTATTGAAAACACATTACGAGAAAAAATAACTCATCGTAAAAATTAGCTTGTATCTCCAAAACTACACGTTGTAACTCGAAAAGAATCGTTGTGGCGTGTACGCCTGAACATGTAGCATCTAAAGAGAACCAAAAGGAGAATTTTCTTTCGTCAAAATTTTTCAGAAAATCACGTTTTAAGGAAATCCCGCATCGTGCGAAATTATCTTGTTTTTCCTAAACAACACGTTGTAAGTCGAAAAGCTTTCATGTTGCGTGTATGTCTAAGTGTGTAGCCTCAAAAGAGAAGGCACAGGAGAGTTTTCTCTCGAAAGAATATGTAAGAATATCACTTCATAAGGAAATACAGTTTTGCAGAGTAAAGACATATACGTACGTATTGGAAACTCTTTACGAGAAGAAATAACGCATAGTACAAAATTAGCTTGTATCTCCAAAACTACACGTTGTAACTCGAAAAGAATTGGTGTGGCGTGTACGTCTTAACGTGTAGTCTCAAAAGAGAGCCCAAAGGAGAATTTTCTTTCGTCAAAATTTTTCAGAAAATCACGTTTTAAGGAAATCCCGCATCGTGCGAAATTATCTTGTTTTTCCTAAACAACACGTTGTCACTCGAAAAGCGTTCGTGTTGCGTGAATGTCTAAGTGTGTAGCCTCAAAACAGAAGGCACAGGAGAGTTTTCTGTCGAAAGAATATTGTAGAATACCACGTTATAAGGAAATACAATTTTGCAGAGTAAAGACAAATACGTACGTATTGAAAACACATTACGAGAAAAAATAACTCATCGTACAAAATTAGCTTGTATCTCCAAAACTACACGTTTTAACTCGAAAAGAATTGTTGTGGCATGTACGTCTTAACATGTAGCATCTAAAGAGAACCAAAAGGAGAATTTTCTTTCGTCAAAATTTTTCAGAAAATCACGTTTTAAGGAAATCCCGCATCGTGCGAAATTATCTTGTTTTTCCTAAACAACACGTTTTAAGTCGAAAAGCTTTCATGTTGCGTGTATGTCTAAGTGTGTAGCCTCAAAAGAGAAGGCACAGGAGAGTTTTCTCTCGAAAGAATATGTAAGAATACCACATCATGAGGAAATACAGTTTTGCAGAGTAAAGACATATACGTACGTATTGGAAACTCTTTACGAGAAGAAATAACGCATCCTACAAAATTAGCTTGTATCTCCAAAACTACACGTTGTAACTCGAAAAGAATTGTTGTGGCATGTACGTCTTAACATGTAGCATCTAAAGAGAACCAAAAGGAGAATTTTCTTTCGTCAAAATTTTTCAGAAAATCACGTTTTAAGGAAATCCCGCATCGTGCGAAATTATCTTGTTTTTCCTAAACAACACGTTTTAAGTCGAAAAGCTTTCATGTTGCGTATATGTCTAAGTGTGTAGCCTCAAAAGAGAAGGCACAGGAGAGTTTTCTCTCGAAAGAATATGTAAGAATACCACATTATAAGGAAATACAGTTTTGCAGAGTAAAGACATATACGTACGTATTGGAAACTCTTTAGGAGAAGAAATAACGCATCCTACATAATTAGCTTGTATCTCCAAAACTACACGTTGTAACTCGAAAAGAATTGTTGTGGCGTGTACGTCTTAACATGTAGCATCTAAAGAGAACCGAGAATTTTCTTTCGTCAAAATTTTTCAGAAAATCACGTTTTAAGGAAATCCCGCATCGTGCGAAATTATCTTGTTTTTCCTAAACAACACGTTGTAACTCGAAAAGCTTTCCTGTTGCGTGAATGTCTAAGTGTGTAGCCTCAAAACAGAAGGCACAGGAGAGTTTTCTGTCGAAAGAATATTGTAGAATACCACGTTATAAGGAAATACAATTTTGCAGAATAAAGACAAATACGTACGTATTGAAAACACATTACGAGAAAAAATAACTCATCGTAAAAATTAGCTTGTATCTCCAAAACTACACGTTGTAACTCGAAAAGAATTGTTGTGGCGTGTACGTCTGAACATGTAGCATCTAAAGAGAACCAAAAGGAGAATTTTCTTTCGTCAAAATTTTTCAGAAAATCTCGTTTTAAGGAAATCCCGCATCGTGCGAAATTATCTTGTTTTTCCTAAACAACACGTTGTAAGTCGAAAAGCTTTCATGTTGCGTGTATGTCTAAGTGTGTAGCCTCAAAAGAGAAGGCACAGGAGAGTTTTCTCTCGAAAGAATATGTAAGAATATCACTTCATAAGGAAATACAGTTTTGCAGAGTAAAGACATATACGTACGTATTGGAAACTCTTTACGAGAAGAAATAACACATAGTACAAAATTAGCTTGTATCTCCAAAACTACACGTTGTAACTCGAAAAGAATTGGTGTGGCGTGTACGTCTTAACGTGTAGTCTCAAAAGAGAGCCCAAAGGAGAATTTTCTTTCGTCAAAATTTTTCAGAAAATCACGTTTTAAGGAAATCCCGCATCGTGCGAAATTATCTTGTTTTTCCTAAACAACACGTTGTCACTCGAAAAGCGTTCGTGTTGCGTGAATGTCTAAGTGTGTAGCCTCAAAACAGAAGGCACAGGAGAGTTTTCTGTCGAAAGAATATTGTAGAATACCACGTTATAAGGAAATACAATTTTGCAGAGTAAAGACAAATACGTACGTATTGAAAACACATTACGAGAAAAAATAACTCATCGTACAAAATTAGCTTGTATCTCCAAAACTACACGTTTTAACTCGAAAAGAATTGTTGTGGCATGTACGTCTTAACATGTAGCATCTAAAGAGAACCAAAAGGAGAATTTTCTTTCGTCAAAATTTTTCAGAAAATCACGTTTTAAGGAAATCCCGCATCGTGCGAAATTATCTTGTTTTTCCTAAACAACACGTTTTAAGTCGAAAAGCTTTCATGTTGCGTGTATGTCTAAGTGTGTAGCCTCAAAAGAGAAGGCACAGGAGAGTTTTCTCTCGAAAGAATATGTAAGAATACCACATCATAAGGAAATACAGTTTTGCAGAGTAAAGACATATACGTACGTATTGGAAACTCTTTACGAGAAGAAATAACGCATCCTACAAAATTAGCTTCTATCTCCAAAACTACACGTTGTAACTCGAAAAGAATTGTTGTGGCGTGTACGTCTTAACATGTAGCATCTAAAGAGAACCAAAAGGAGAATTTTCTTTCGTCAAAATTTTTCAGAAAATCACGTTTTGAGGAAATCCCGCATCGTGCGAAATTATCTTGTTTTTCCTAAACAACACGTTGTGAGTCGAAAAGCTTTAAAGTTGCGTGTATGTCTAAGTGTGTAGCCTCAAAAGAGAAGGCACAGGAGAGTTTTCTCTCGAAAGAATATGTAAGAATATTACTTCATAAGGAAATACAGTTTTGCAGAGTAAAGACATATACGTACGTATTGGAAACTCTTTACGAGAAGAAATCACGCATAGTACAAAATTAGCTTGTATCTCCAAATCTACATGCTGTATCTCGAAAAGAATTGTTGTGGCGTGTACGTCTTAACATGTAGCATCTAAAGAGAACCAAAAGGAGAATTTTCTTTCGTCAAAATTTTTCAGAAAATCACGTTTTAAGGAAATCCCGCATCGTGCGAAATTATCTTGTTTTTCCTAAACAACACCTTGTAACTCGAAAAGCTTTCGTGTTGCGTGAATGTCTAAGTGTGTAGCCTCAAAACAGAAGGCACAGGAGAGTTTTCTGTCGAAAGAATATTGTAGAATACCACGTTATAAGGAAATACAATTTTGCAGAGAAAGAAAAATACGTACGTATTGAAAACACATTAGGAGAAAAAATAACTCATCGTACAAAATTAGCTTGTATCTCCAAAACTACACGTTGTAACTCGAAAAGAATTGTTGTGGCGTGTACGTCTGAACATGTAGCATCTAAAGAGAACCAAAAGGAGAATTTTCTTTCGTCAAAATTTTTCAGAAAATCACGTTTTAAGGAAATCCCGCATCGTGCGAAATTATCTTGTTTTTCCTAAACAACACGTTTTAAGGCGAAAAGCTTTCATGTTGCGTGTATGTCTAAGTGTGTAGCCTCAAAAGAGAAGGCACAGGAGAGTTTTCTCTCGAAAGAATATGTAAGAATACCACATCATGAGGAAATACAGTTTTGCAGAGTAAAGACATATACGTACGTATTGGAAACTCTTTACGAGAAGAAATAACGCATCCTACAAAATTAGCTTGTATCTCCAAAACTACACGTTGTAACTCGAAAAGAATTGTTGTGGCATGTACGTCTTAACATGTAGCATCTAAAGAGAACCAAAAGGAGAATTTTCTTTCGTCAAAATTTTTCAGAAAATCACGTTTTAAGGAAATCCCGCATCGTGCGAAATTATCTTGTTTTTCCTAAACAACACGTTTTAAGTCGAAAAGCTTTCATGTTGCGTATATGTCTAAGTGTGTAGCCTCAAAAGAGAAGGCACAGGAGAGTTTTCTCTCGAAAGAATATGTAAGAATACCACATTATAAGGAAATACAGTTTTGCAGAGTAAAGACATATACGTACGTATTGGAAACTCTTTACGAGAAGAAATAACGCATCCTACATAATTAGCTTGTATCTCCAAAACTACACGTTGTAACTCGAAAAGAATTGTTGTGGCGTGTACGTCTTAACATGTAGCATCTAAAGAGAACCGAGAATTTTCTTTCGTCAAAATTTTTCAGAAAATCACGTTTTAAGGAAATCCCGCATCGTGCGAAATTATCTTGTTTTTCCTAAACAACACGTTGTAACTCGAAAAGCTTTCCTGTTGCGTGAATGTCTAAGTGTGTAGCCTCAAAACAGAAGGCACAGGAGAGTTTTCTGTCGAAAGAATATTGTAGAATACCACGTTATAAGGAAATACAATTTTGCAGAATAAAGACAAATACGTACGTATTGAAAACACATTACGAGAAAAAATAACTCATCGTAAAAATTAGCTTGTATCTCCAAAACTACACGTTGTAACTCGAAAAGAATTGTTGTGGCGTGTACGTCTGAACATGTAGCATCTAAAGAGAACCAAAAGGAGAATTTTCTTTCGTCAAAATTTTTCAGAAAATCTCGTTTTAAGGAAATCCCGCATCGTGCGAAATTATCTTGTTTTTCCTAAACAACACGTTGTAAGTCGAAAAGCTTTCATGTTGCGTGTATGTCTAAGTGTGTAGCCTCAAAAGAGAAGGCACAGGAGAGTTTTCTCTCGAAAGAATATGTAAGAATATCACTTCATAAGGAAATACAGTTTTGCAGAGTAAAGACATATACGTACGTATTGGAAACTCTTTACGAGAAGAAATAACACATAGTACAAAATTAGCTTGTATCTCCAAAACTACACGTTGTAACTCGAAAAGAATTGGTGTGGCGTGTACGTCTTAACGTGTAGTCTCAAAAGAGAGCCCAAAGGAGAATTTTCTTTCGTCAAAATTTTTCAGAAAATCACGTTTTAAGGAAATCCCGCATCGTGCGAAATTATCTTGTTTTTCCTAAACAACACGTTGTCACTCGAAAAGCGTTCGTGTTGCGTGAATGTCTAAGTGTGTAGCCTCAAAACAGAAGGCACAGGAGAGTTTTCTGTCGAAAGAATATTGTAGAATACCACGTTATAAGGAAATACAATTTTGCAGAGTAAAGACAAATACGTACGTATTGAAAACACATTACGAGAAAAAATAACTCATCGTACAAAATTAGCTTGTATCTCCAAAACTACACGTTTTAACTCGAAAAGAATTGTTGTGGCATGTACGTCTTAACATGTAGCATCTAAAGAGAACCAAAAGGAGAATTTTCTTTCGTCAAAATTTTTCAGAAAATCACGTTTTAAGGAAATCCCGCATCGTGCGAAATTATCTTGTTTTTCCTAAACAACAAGTTTTAAGTCGAAAAGCTTTCATGTTGCGTGTATGTCTAAGTGTGTAGCCTCAAAAGAGAAGGCACAGGAGAGTTTTCTCTCGAAAGAATATGTAAGAATACCACATCATAAGGAAATACAGTTTTGCAGAGTAAAGACATATACGTACGTATTGGAAACTCTTTACGAGAAGAAATAACGCATCCTAAAAAATTAGCTTCTATCTCCAAAACTACACGTTGTAACTCGAAAAGAATTGTTGTGGCGTGTACGTCTTAACATGTAGCATCTAAAGAGAACCAAAAGGAGAATTTTCTTTCGTCAAAATTTTTCAGAAAATCACGTTTTAAGGAAATCCCGCATCGTGCGAAATTATCTTGTTTTTCCTAAACAACACGTTGTGAGTCGAAAAGCTTTAAAGTTGCGTGTATGTCTAAGTGTGTAGCCTCAAAAGAGAAGGCGCAGGAGAGTTTTCTCTCGAAAGAATATGTAAGAATATTACTTCATAAGGAAATACAGTTTTGCAGAGTAAAGACATATACGTACGTATTGGAAACTCTTTACGAGAAGAAATCACGCATAGTACAAAATTAGCTTGTATCTCCAAATCTACATGCTGTATCTCGAAAAGAATTGTTGTGGCGTGTACGTCTTAACATGTAGCATCTAAAGAGAACCAAAAGGAGAATTTTCTTTCGTCAAAATTTTTCAGAAAATCACGTTTTAAGGAAATCCCGCATCGTGCGAAATTATCTTGTTTTTCCTAAACAACACCTTGTAACTCGAAAAGCTTTCGTGTTGCGTGAATGTCTAAGTGTGTAGCCTCAAAACAGAAGGCACAGGAGAGTTTTCTGTCGAAAGAATATTGTAGAATACCACGTTATAAGGAAATACAATTTTGCAGAGTAAAGACAAATACGTACGTATTGAAAACACATTACGAGAAAAAATAACTCATCGTACAAAATTAGCTTGTATCTCCAAAACTACACGTTTTAACTCGAAAAGAATTGTTGTGGCATGTACGTCTTAACATGTAGCATCTAAAGAGAACCAAAAGGAGAATTTTCTTTCGTCAAAATTTTTCAGAAAATCACGTTTTAAGGAAATCCCGCATCGTGCGAAATTATCTTGTTTTTCCTAAACAACACGTTTTAAGTCGAAAAGCTTTCATGTTGCGTGTATGTCTAAGTGTGTAGCCTCAAAAGAGAAGGCACAGGAGAGTTTTCTCTCGAAAGAATATGTAAGAATACCACATCATAAGGAAATACAGTTTTGCAGAGTAAAGACATATACGTACGTATTGGAAACTCTTTACGAGAAGAAATAACGCATCCTACAAAATTAGCTTGTATCTCCAAAACTACACGTTGTAACTCGAAAAGAATTGTTGTGGCGTGTACGTCTTAACATGTAGCATCTAAAGAGAACCAAAAGGAAAATTTTCTTTCGTCAAAATTTTTCAGAAAATCACGTTTTAAGGAAATCCCGCATCGTGCGAAATTATCTTGTTTTTCCTAAACAACACGTTGTGAGTCGAAAAGCTTTAAAGTTGCGTGTATGTCTAAGTGTGTAACCTCAAAAGAGAAGGCACAGGAGAGTTTTCTCTCGAAAGAATATGTAAGAATATTACTTCATAAGGAAATACAGTTTTGCAGAGTAAAGACATATACGTACGTATTGGAAACTCTTACGAGAAGAAATCACGCATAGTACAAAATTAGCTTGTATCTCCAAATCTACATGCTGTATCTCGAAAAGAATTGTTGTGGCGTGTACGTCTTAACATGTAGCATCTAAAGAGAACCAAAAGGAGAATTTTCTTTCGTCAAAATTTTTCAGAAAATCACGTTTTAAGGAAATCCCGCATCGTGCGAAATTATCTTGTTTTTCCTAAACAACACCTTGTAACTCGAAAAGCTTTCGTGTTGCGTGAATGTCTAAGTGTGTAGCCTCAAAACAGAAGGCACAGGAGAGTTTTCTGTCGAAAGAATATTTTAGAATACCACGTTATAAGGAAATACAATTTTGCAGAGAAAGAAAAATACGTACGTATTGAAAACACATTAGGAGAAAAAATAACTCATCGTACAAAATTAGCTTGTATCTCCAAAACTACACGTTGTAACTCGAAAAGAATTGTTGTGGCGTGTACGTCTGAACATGTAGCATCTAAAGAGAACCAAAAGGAGAATTTTCTTTCGTCAAAATTTTTCAAAAAATCACGTTTTAAGGAAATCCCGCATCGTGCGAAATTATCTTGTTTTTCCTAAACAACAAGTTGTAAGTCGAAAAGCTTTAAAGTTGCGTGTATGTCTAAGTGTGTAGCCTCAAAAGAGAAGGCACAGGAGAGTTTTCTCTCGAAAGAATATGTAAGAATATCACTTCATAAGGAAATACAGTTTTGCAGAGTAAAGACATATACGTACGTATTGGAAACTCTTTACGAGAAGAAATAACGCATAGTACAAAATTAGCTTGTATCTCCAAAACTACACGTTGTAACTCGAAAAGAATTGGTGTGGCGTGTACGTCTTAACGTGTAGTCTCAAAAGAGAGCCCAAAGGAGAATTTTCTTTCGTCAAAATTTTTCAGAAAATCACGTTTTAAGGAAATCCCGCATCGTGCGAAATTATCTTGTTTTTCCTAAACAACACGTTGTCACTCGAAAAGCGTTCGTGTTGCGTGAATGTCTAAGTGTGTAGCCTCAAAACAGAAGGCACAGGAGAGTTTTCTGTCGAAAGAATATTGTAGAATACCACGTTATAAGGAAATACAATTTTGCAGAGTAAAGACAAATACGTACGTATTGAAAACACATTACGAGAAAAAATAACTCATCGTACAAAATTAGCTTGTATCTCCAAAACTACACGTTTTAACTCGAAAAGAATTGTTGTGGCATGTACGTCTTAACATGTAGCATCTAAAGAGAACCAAAAGGAGAATTTTCTTTCGTCAAAATTTTTCAGAAAATCACGTTTTAAGGAAATCCCGCATCGTGCGAAATTATCTTGTTTTTCCTAAACAACACGTTTTAAGTCGAAAAGCTTTCATGTTGCGTGTATGTCTAAGTGTGTAGCCTCAAAAGAGAAGGCACAGGAGAGTTTTCTCTCGAAAGAATATGTAAGAATACCACATCATAAGGAAATACAGTTTTGCAGAGTAAAGACATATACGTACGTATTGGAAACTCTTTACGAGAAGAAATAACGCATCCTACAAAATTAGCTTCTATCTCCAAAACTACACGTTGTAACTCGAAAAGAATTGTTGTGGCGTGTACGTCTTAACATGTAGCATCTAAAGAGAACCAAAAGGAGAATTTTCTTTCGTCAAAATTTTTCAGAAAATCACGTTTTGAGGAAATCCCGCATCGTGCGAAATTATCTTGTTTTTCCTAAACAACACGTTGTGAGTCGAAAAGCTTTAAAGTTGCGTGTATGTCTAAGTGTGTAGCCTCAAAAGAGAAGGCACAGGAGAGTTTTCTCTCGAAAGAATATGTAAGAATATTACTTCATAAGGAAATACAGTTTTGCAGAGTAAAGACATATACGTACGTATTGGAAACTCTTTACGAGAAGAAATCACGCATAGTACAAAATTAGCTTGTATCTCCAAATCTACATGCTGTATCTCGAAAAGAATTGTTGTGGCGTGTACGTCTTAACATGTAGCATCTAAAGAGAACCAAAAGGAGAATTTTCTTTCGTCAAAATTTTTCAGAAAATCACGTTTTAAGGAAATCCCGCATCGTGCGAAATTATCTTGTTTTTCCTAAACAACACCTTGTAACTCGAAAAGCTTTCGTGTTGCGTGAATGTCTAAGTGTGTAGCCTCAAAACAGAAGGCACAGGAGAGTTTTCTGTCGAAAGAATATTGTAGAATACCACGTTATAAGGAAATACAATTTTGCAGAGTAAAGACAAATACGTACGTATTGAAAACACATTACGAGAAAAAATAACTCATCGTACAAAATGAGCTTGTATCTCCAAAACTACACGTTTTAACTCGAAAAGAATTGTTGTGGCATGTATGTCTTAACATGTAGCATCTAAAGAGAACCAAAAGGAGAATTTTCTTTCGTCAAAATTTTTCAGAAAATCACGTTTTAAGGAAATCCCGCATTGTGCGAAATTATCTTGTTTTTCCTAAACAACACGTTGTAAGTCGAAAAGCTTTCATGTTGCGTGTATGTCTAAGTGTGTAGCCTCAAAAGAGAAGGCACAGGAGAGTTTTCTCTCGAAAGAATATGTAAGAATACCACATCATAAGGAAATACAGTTTTGCAGAGTAAAGACATATACGTACGTATTGGAAACTCTTTACGAGAAGAAATAACGCATCCTACAAAATTAGCTTGTATCTCCAAAACTACACGTTGTAACTCGGAAAGAATTGTTGTGGCGTGTACGTCTTAACATGTAGCATCTAAGGAGAACCAAAAGGAGAATTTTCTTTCGTCAAAATTTTTCAGAAAATCACGTTTTAAGGAAATCCCGCATCGTGCGAAATTATCTTGTTTTTCCTAAACAACACGTTGTAACTCGAAAATCTTTCATGTTGCGTGAATGTCTAAGTGTGTAGCCTCAAAACAGAAGGCACAGGAGAGTTTTCTGTCGAAAGAATATTGTAGAATACCACGTTATAAGGAAATACAATTTTGCAGAGTAAAGACAAATACGTACTTATTGAAAACACATTACGAGAAAAAATAACTCATCGTACAAAATTAGCTTGTATCTCCAAAACTACACGTTGTAACTCGAAAAGAATTGTTGTGGCGTGTACGTCTTAACATGTAGCATCTAAAGAGAACCAAAAGGAGAATTTTCTTTCGTCAAAATTTTTCAGAAAATCACGTTTTAAGGAAATCCCGCATTGTGCGAAATTATCTTGTTTTTCCTAAACACCACGTTGTAAGTCGAAAAGCTTTCATGTTGCGTGTATGTCTAAGTGTGTAGCCTCAAAAGAGAAGGCTCAGGAGAGTTTTATCTCGAAAGAATATGTAAGAATATCACTTCATAAGTAAATACAGTTTTGCAAAGTAAAGACATATACGTACATATTGGAAACTCTTTACGAGAAGAAATAACGCATAGTACAAAATTAGCTTGTATCTCCAAAACTACACGTTGTAACTCGAAAAGAATTGGTGTGGCGTGTACGTCTTAACGTGTAGTCTCAAAAGAGAGCCCAAAGGAGAATTTTCTTTCGTCAAAATTTTTCAGAAAATCACGTTTTAAGGAAATCCCGCATCGTGCGAAATTATCTTGTTTTTCCTAAACAACACGTTGTCACTCGAAAAGCTTTCGTGTTGCGTGAATGTCTAGGTGTGTAGCCTCAAAACAGAAGGCACAGGAGAGTTTTCTGTCGAAAGAATATTGTAGAATACCACGTTATAAGGAAATACAATTTTGCAGAGTAAAGACAAATACGTACGTATTGAAAACACATTATGAGAAAAAATAACTCATCGTACAAAATGAGCTTGTATCTCCAAAACTACACGTTTTAACTCGAAAAGAATTGTTGTGGCGTGTATGTCTTAACATGTAGCATCTAAAGAGAACCAAAAGGAGAATTTTCTTTCGTCAAAATTTTTCAGAAAATCACGTTTTAAGGAAATCCCGCATTGTGCGAAATTATCTTGTTTTTCCTAAACAACACGTTGTAAGTCGAAAAGCTTTCATGTTGCGTGTATGTCTAAGTGTGTAGCCTCAAAAGAGAAGGCACAGGAGAGTTTTCTCTCGAAAGAATATGTAAGAATACCACATCATAAGGAAATACAGTTTTGCAGAGTAAAGACATATACGTACATATTGGAAACTCTTTACGAGAAGAAATAACGCATCCTACAAAATTAGCTTGTATCTCCAAAACTACACGTTGTAACTCGGAAAGAATTGTTGTGGCGTGTACGTCTTAACATGTAGCATCTAAGGAGAACCAAAAGGAGAATTTTCTTTCGTCAAAATTTTTCAGAAAATCACGTTTTAAGGAAATCCCGCATCGTGCGAAATTATCTTGTTTTTCCTAAACAACACGTTGTAACTCGAAAAGCTTTCATGTTGCGTGAATGTCTAAGTGTGTAGCCTCAAAACAGAAGGCACAGGAGAGTTTTCTGTCGAAAGAATATTGTAGAATACCATGTTATAAGGAAATACAATTTTGCAGAGTAAAGACAAATACGTACGTATTGAAAACACATTACGAGAAAAAATAACTCATCGTACAAAATGAGCTTGTATCTCCAAAACTACACGTTTTAACTCGAAAAGAATTGTTGTGGCGTGTATGTCTTAACATGTAGCATCTAAAGAGAACCAAAAGGAGAATTTTCTTTCGTCAAAATTTTTCAGAAAATCACGTTTTAAGGAAATCCCGCATTGTGCGAAATTATCTTGTTTTTCCTAAACAACACGTTGTAAGTCGAAAAGCTTTCATGTTGCGTGTATGTCTAAGTGTGTAGCCTCAAAAGAGAAGGCACAGGAGAGTTTTCTCTCGAAAGAATATGTAAGAATACCACATCATAAGGAAAAACAGTTTTGCAGAGTAAAGACATATACGTACGTATTGGAAACTCTTTACGAGAAGAAATAACGCATCCTACAAAATTAGCTTGTATCTCCAAAACTACACGTTGTAACTCGGAAAGAATTGTTGTGGCGTGTACGTCTTAACATGTAGCATCTAAGGAGAACCAAAAGGAGAATTTTCTTTCGTCAAAATTTTTCAGAAAATCACGTTTTAAGGAAATCCCGCATCGTGCGAAATTATCTTGTTTTTCCTACACAACACGTTGTAACTCGAAAAGCTTTCATGTTGCGTGAATGTCTAAGTGTGTAGCCTCAAAACAGAAGGCACAGGAGAGTTTTCTGTCGAAAGAATATTGTAGAATACCACGTTATAAGGAAATACAATTTTGCAGAGTAAAGACAAATACGTACTTATTGAAAACACATTACGAGAAAAAATAACTCATCGTACAAAATTAGCTTGTATCTCCAAAACTACACGTTGTAACTCGAAAAGAATTGTTGTGGCGTGTACGTCTTAACATGTAGCATCTAAAGAGAACTAAAAGGAGAATTTTCTTTCGTCAAAATTTTTCAGAAAATCACGTTTTAAGGAAATCCCGCATTGTGCGAAATTATCTTGTTTTTCCTAAACACCACGTTGTAAGTCGAAAAGCTTTCATGTTGCGTGTATGTCTAAGTGTGTAGCCTCAAAAGTGAAGACTCAGGAGAGTTTTCTCTCGAAAGAATATGTAAGGATACCACTTCATAAGGAAATACAGTTTTGCAGAGTAAAGACATATACGTACGTATTGGAAATTCTTTACGAGAAGAAATAACGCATCCTACAAAATTAGCTTGTATCTCCAAAACTACACGTTGTAACTCGAAAAGAATTGTTGTGGCGTGTACGTCTGAACATGTAGCATCTAAAGAGAACCAAAAGGAGAATTTACTTTCGTCAAAATTTTTCAGAAAATCACGTTTTAAGGAAATCCCGCATCGTGCGAAATTATCTTGTTTTTCCTAAACAACACGTTGTAAGTCGAAAAGCTTTCATGTTGCGTGTATGTCTAAGTGTGTAGCCTCAAAAGAGAAGGCACAGGAGAGTTTTATCTCGAAAGAATATGTAAGAATATCACTTCATAAGGAAATACAGTTTTGCAAAGTAAAGACATATACGTACATATTGGAAACTCTTTACGAGAAGAAATAACGCATAGTACAAAATTAGCTTGTATCTCCAAAACTACACGTTGTAACTCGGAAAGAATTGTTGTGGCGTGTACGTCTTAACATGTAGCATCTAAGGAGAACCAAAAGGAGAATTTTCTTTCGTCAAAATTTTTCAGAAAATCACCTTTTAAGGAAATCCCGCATCGTGCGAAATTATCTTGTTTTTCCTAAACAACACGTTGTAACTCGAAAAGCTTTCATGTTGCGTGAATGTCTAAGTGTGTAGCCTCAAAACAGAAGGCACAGGAGAGTTTTCTGTCGAAAGAATATTGTAGAATACCACGTTATAAGGAAATACAATTTTGCAGAGTAAAGACAAATACGTACTTATTGAAAACACATTACGAGAAAAAATAACTCATCGTACAAAATTAGCTTGTATCTCCAAAACTACACGTTGTAACTCGAAAAGAATTGTTGTGGCGTGTACGTCTTAACATGTAGCATCTAAAGAGAACCAAAAGGAGAATTTTCTTTCGTCAAAATTTTTCAGAAAATCACGTTTTAAGGAAATCCCGCATTGTGCGAAATTATCTTGTTTTTCCTAAACACCACGTTGTAAGTCGAAAAGCTTTCATGTTGCGTGTATGTCTAAGTGTGTAGCCTCAAAAGAGAAGGCTCAGGAGAGTTTTATCTCGAAAGAATATGTAAGAATATCACTTCATAAGTAAATACAGTTTTGCAAAGTAAAGACATATACGTACATATTGGAAACTCTTTACGAGAAGAAATAACGCATAGTACAAATTTAGCTTGTATCTCCAAAACTACACGTTGTAACTCGAAAAGAATTGGTGTGGCGTGTACGTCTTAACGTGTAGTCTCAAAAGAGAGCCCAAAGGAGAATTTTCTTTCGTCAAAATTTTTCAGAAAATCACGTTTTAAGGAAATCCCGCATCGTGCGAAATTATCTTGTTTTTCCTAAACAACACGTTGTCACTCGAAAAGCTTTCGTGTTGCGTGAATGTCTAGGTGTGTAGCCTCAAAACAGAAGGCACAGGAGAGTTTTCTGTCGAAAGAATATTGTAGAATACCACGTTATAAGGAAATACAATTTTGCAGAGTAAAGACAAATACGTACGTATTGAAAACACATTATGAGAAAAAATAACTCATCGTACAAAATGAGCTTGTATCTCCAAAACTACACGTTTTAACTCGAAAAGAATTGTTGTGGCGTGTATGTCTTAACATGTAGCATCTAAAGAGAACCAAAAGGAGAATTTTCTTTCGTCAAAATTTTTCAGAAAATCACGTTTTAAGGAAATCCCGCATTGTGCGAAATTATCTTGTTTTTCCTAAACAACACGTTGTAAGTCGAAAAGCTTTCATGTTGCGTGTATGTCTAAGTGTGTAGCCTCAAAAGAGAAGGCACAGGAGAGTTTTCTCTCGAAAGAATATGTAAGAATACCACATCATAAGGAAATACAGTTTTGCAGAGTAAAGACATATACGTACATATTGGAAACTCTTTACGAGAAGAAATAACGCATCCTACAAAATTAGCTTGTATCTCCAAAACTACACGTTGTAACTCGGAAAGAATTGTTGTGGCGTGTACGTCTTAACATGTAGCATCTAAGGAGAACCAAAAGGAGAATTTTCTTTCGTCAAAATTTTTCAGAAAATCACGTTTTAAGGAAATCCCGCATCGTGCGAAATTATCTTGTTTTTCCTAAACAACACGTTGTAACTCGAAAAGCTTTCATGTTGCGTGAATGTCTAAGTGTGTAGCCTCAAAACAGAAGGCACAGGAGAGTTTTCTGTCGAAAGAATATTGTAGAATACCATGTTATAAGGAAATACAATTTTGCAGAGTAAAGACAAATACGTACGTATTGAAAACACATTACGAGAAAAAATAACTCATCGTACAAAATGAGCTTGTATCTCCAAAACTACACGTTTTAACTCGAAAAGAATTGTTGTGGCGTGTATGTCTTAACATGTAGCATCTAAAGAGAACCAAAAGGAGAATTTTCTTTCGTCAAAATTTTTCAGAAAATCACGTTTTAAGGAAATCCCGCATTGTGCGAAATTATCTTGTTTTTCCTAAACAACACGTTGTAAGTCGAAAAGCTTTCATGTTGCGTGTATGTCTAAGTGTGTAGCCTCAAAAGAGAAGGCACAGGAGAGTTTTCTCTCGAAAGAATATGTAAGAATACCACATCATAAGGAAAAACAGTTTTGCAGAGTAAAGACATATACGTACGTATTGGAAACTCTTTACGAGAAGAAATAACGCATCCTACAAAATTAGCTTGTATCTCCAAAACTACACGTTGTAACTCGGAAAGAATTGTTGTGGCGTGTACGTCTTAACATGTAGCATCTAAGGAGAACCAAAAGGAGAATTTTCTTTCGTCAAAATTTTTCAGAAAATCACGTTTTAAGGAAATCCCGCATCGTGCGAAATTATCTTGTTTTTCCTAAACAACACGTTGTAACTCGAAAAGCTTTCATGTTGCGTGAATGTCTAAGTGTGTAGCCTCAAAACAGAAGGCACAGGAGAGTTTTCTGTCGAAAGAATATTGTAGAATACCACGCTATAAGGAAATACAATTTTGCAGAGTAAAGACAAATACGTACTTATTGAAAACACATTACGAGAAAAAATAACTCATCGTACAAAATTAGCTTGTATCTCCAAAACTACACGTTGTAACTCGAAAAGAATTGTTGTGGCGTGTACGTCTTAACATGTAGCATCTAAAGAGAACCAAAAGGAGAATTTTCTTTCGTCAAAATTTTTCAGAAAATCACGTTTTAAGGAAATCCCGCATTGTGCGAAATTATCTTGTTTTTCCTAAACACCACGTTGTAAGTCGAAAAGCTTTCATGTTGCGTGTATGTCTAAGTGTGTAGCCTCAAAAGAGAAGGCTCAGGAGAGTTTTATCTCGAAAGAATATGTAAGAATATCACTTCATAAGTAAATACAGTTTTGCAAAGTAAAGACATATACGTACATATTGGAAACTCTTTACGAGAAGAAATAACGCATAGTACAAATTTAGCTTGTATCTCCAAAACTACACGTTGTAACTCGAAAAGAATTGGTGTGGCGTGTACATCTTAACGTGTAGTCTCAAAAGAGAGCCCAAAGGAGAATTTTCTTTCGTCAAAATTTTTCAGAAAATCACGTTTTAAGGAAATCCCGCATCGAGCGAAATTATCTTGTTTTTCCTAAACAACACGTTGTCACTCGAAAAGCTTTCGTGTTGCGTGAATGTCTAGGTGTGTAGCCTCAAAACAGAAGGCACAGGAGAGTTTTCTGTCGAAAGAATATTGTAGAATACCACGTTATAAGGAAATACAATTTTGCAGAGTAAAGACAAATACGTACATATTGAAAACACATTATGAGAAAAAATAACTCATCGTACAAAATGAGCTTGTATCTCCAAAACTACACGTTTTAACTCGAAAAGAATTGTTGTGGCGTGTATGTCTTAACATGTAGCATCTAAAGAGAACCAAAAGGAGAATTTTCTTTCGTCAAAATTTTTCAGAAAATCACGTTTTAAGGAAATCCCGCATTGTGCGAAATTATCTTGTTTTTCCTAAAGAACACGTTGTAAGTCGAAAAGCTTTCATGTTGCGTGTATGTCTAAGTGTGTAGCCTCAAAAGAGAAGGCACAGGAGAGTTTTCTCTCGAAAGAATATGTAAGAATACCACATCATAAGGAAATACAGTTTTGCAGAGTAAAGACATATACGTACGTATTGGAAACTCTTTACGAGAAGAAATAACGCATCCTACAAAATTAGCTTGTATCTCCAAAACTACACGTTGTAACTCGGAAAGAATTGTTGTGGCGTGTACGTCTTAACATGTAGCATCTAAGGAGAACCAAAAGGAGAATTTTCTTTCGTCAAAATTTTTCAGAAAATCACGTTTTAAGGAAATCCCGCATCGTGCGAAATTATCTTGTTTTTCCTAAACAACACGTTGTAACTCGAAAAGCTTTCATGTTGCGTGAATGTCTAAGTGTGTAGCCTCAAAACAGAAGGCACAGGAGAGTTTTCTGTCGAAAGAATATTGTAGAATACCACGTTATAAGGAAATACAATTTTGCAGAGTAAAGACAAATACGTACTTATTGAAAACACATTACGAGAAAAAATAACTCATCGTACAAAATTACCTTGTATCTCCAAAACTACACGTTGTAACTCGAAAAGAATTGTTGTGGCGTGTACGTCTTAACATGTAGCATCTAAAGAGAACCAAAAGGAGAATTTTCTTTCGTCAAAATTTTTCAGAAAATCACGTTTTAAGGAAATCCCGCATCGTGCGAAATTATCTTGTTTTTCCTAAACAACACGTTGTAAGTCGAAAAGCTTTCATGTTGCGTGTATGTCTAAGTGTGTAGCCTCAAAAGAGAAGGCTCAGGAGAGTTTTCTCTCGAAAGAATATGTAAGAATACCACTTCATAAGGAAATACAGTTTTGCAGAGTAAAGACATATACGTACGTATTGGAAACTCTTTAAGAGAAGAAATAACGCATCGTACAAAATTATATTGTATCTCCAAAACTACACGTTGTAACTCGAAAAGAATTGTTGTGGCGTGTACGTCTGAACATGTAGCATCTAACGAGAACCAAAAGAAGAATTTTCTTTCGTCAAAATTTTTCAGAAAATCACGTTTTAAGGAAATCCCGCATCGTGCGAAATTATCTTGTTTTTCCTAAACAACACGTTGTAAGTCGAAAAGCTTTCATGTTGCGTGTATGTCTAAGTGTGTAGCCTCAAAAGAGAAGGCACAGGACAGTTTTCTCTCGAAAGAATATGTAAGAATACCACTTCATAAGGAAATACACATTTGCAGAGTAAAGACATATACATACGCATTGGAAACTCTTTACGAGAAGAAATAACGCATAGTACAAAATTAGCTTGTATCTCCAAAACTACACGTTGTAACTCGAAAAGAATTGGTGTGGCGTGTACGTCTTAACGTGTAGTCTCAAAAGAAAGCCCAAAGGAGAATTTTCTTTCGTCAAAATTTTTCAGAAAATCACGTTTTAAGGAAATCCCGCATAGTACGAAATTATCTTGTTTTTCCTAAACAACACGTTGTAACTCGAAAAGCTTTCGTGTTGCGTGTTGTCTAAGTGTGTAGCCTCAAAACAGAAGGCACAGGAGAGTTTTCTGTCGAAAGAATATTGTAGAATACCACGTTATAAGGAAGTACAATTTTGCAGAGTAAAGACATATACGTACGTATTGGAAACTCTTCAGGAGAAGAAATAACGCATCGTACAAAATTAGCTTGTATCTCCAAAAACTACACGTTGTAAATCGAAAAGAATTGTTGTGGCATGTACGTCTTAACATGTAGCATCTAAAGAGAACCAAAAGGAGAATTTTCTTTCGTCAAAATTTTTCAGAAAATCACGTTTTAAGGAAATCCCGCATCGTGCGAAATTATCTTGTTTTTCCTAAACAACACGTTTTAAGTCGAAAAGCTTTCATGTTGCGTGTATGTCTAAGTGTGTAGCCTCAAAAGAGAAGGCACAGGAGAGTTTTCTCTCGAAAGAATATGTAAGAATACCACATCATGAGGAAATACAGTTTTGCAGAGTAAAGACATATACGTACGTATTGGAAACTCTTTACGAGAAGAAATAACGCATCCTACAAAATTAGCTTGTATCTCCAAAACTACACGTTGTAACTCGAAAAGAATTGTTGTGGCATGTACGTCTTAACATGTAGCATCTAAAGAGAACCAAAAGGAGAATTTTCTTTCGTCAAAATTTTTCAGAAAATCACGTTTTAAGGAAATCCCGCATCGTGCGATATTATCTTGTTTTTCCTAAACAACACGTTTTAAGTCGAAAAGCTTTCATGTTGCGTATATGTCTAAGTGTGTAGCCTCAAAAGAGAAGGCACAGGAGAGTTTTCTCTCGAAAGAATATGTAAGAATACCACATTATAAGGAAATACAGTTTTGCAGAGTAAAGACATATACGTACGTATTGGAAACTCTTTACGAGAAGAAATAACGCATCCTACATAATTAGCTTGTATCTCCAAAACTACACGTTGTAACTCGAAAAGAATTGTTGTGGCGTGTACGTCTTAACATGTAGCATCTAAAGAGAACCGAGAATTTTCTTTCGTCAAAATTTTTCAGAAAATCACGTTTTAAGGAAATCCCGCATCGTGCGAAATTATCTTGTTTTTCCTAAACAACACGTTGTAACTCGAAAAGCTTTCCTGTTGCGTGAATGTCTAAGTGTGTAGCCTCAAAACAGAAGGCACAGGAGAGTTTTCTGTCGAAAGAATATTGTAGAATACCACGTTATAAGGAAATACAATTTTGCAGAATAAAGACAAATACGTACGTATTGAAAACACATTACGAGAAAAAATAACTCATCGTAAAAATTAGCTTGTATCTCCAAAACTACACGTTGTAACTCGAAAAGAATTGTTGTGGCGTGTACGTCTGAACATGTAGCATCTAAAGAGAACCAAAAGGAGAATTTTCTTTCGTCAAAATTTTTCAGAAAATCTCGTTTTAAGGAAATCCCGCATCGTGCGAAATTATCTTGTTTTTCCTAAACAACACGTTGTAAGTCGAAAAGCTTTCATGTTGCGTGTATGTCTAAGTGTGTAGCCTCAAAAGAGAAGGCACAGGACAGTTTTCTCTCGAAAGGATATGTAAGAATACCACTTCATAAGGAAATACAGTTTTGCAGAGTAAAGACATATACGTACGCATTGGAAACTCTTTACGAGAAGAAAAAACGCATAGTAAAAAATTAGCTTGTATCTCCAAAACTACACGTTGTATCTCGAAAAGAATTGTTGTGGCGTGTACGTCTTAACATGTAGCATCTAAAGAGAACCAAAAGGAGAATTTTCTTTCGTCAAAATTTTTCAGAAAATCACGTTTTAAGGAAATCCCGCATCGTGCGAAATTATCTTGTTTTTCCTAAACAACACCTTGTAACTCGAAAAGCTTTCGTGTTGCGTGAATGTCTAAGTGTGTAGCCTCAAAACAGAAGGCACAGGAGAGTTTTCTGTCGAAAGAATATTGTAGAATACCACGTTATAAGGAAATACAATTTTGCAGAGAAAGAAAAATACGTACGTATTGAAAACACATTAGGAGAAAAAATAACTCATCGTACAAAATTAGCTTGTATCTCCAAAACTACACGTTGTAACTCGAAAAGAATTGTTGTGGCGTGTACGTCTGAACATGTAGCATCTAAAGAGAACCAAAAGGAGAATTTTCTTTCGTCAAAATTTTTCAGAAAATCACGTTTTAAGGAAATCCCGCATCGTGCGAAATTATCTTGTTTTTCCTAAACAACACGTTTTAAGTCGAAAAGCTTTCATGTTGCGTGTATGTCTAAGTGTGTAGCCTCAAAAGAGAAGGCACAGGAGAGTTTTCTCTCGAAAGAATATGTAAGAATACCACATCATGAGGAAATACAGTTTTGCAGAGTAAAGACATATACGTACGTATTGGAAACTCTTTACGAGAAGAAATAACGCATCCTACAAAATTAGCTTGTATCTCCAAAACTACACGTTGTAACTCGAAAAGAATTGTTGTGGCATGTACGTCTTAACATGTAGCATCTAAAGAGAACCAAAAGGAGAATTTTCTTTCGTCAAAATTTTTCAGAAAATCACGTTTTAAGGAAATCCCGCATCGTGCGAAATTATCTTGTTTTTCCTAAACAACACGTTTTAAGTCGAAAAGCTTTCATGTTGCGTATATGTCTAAGTGTGTAGCCTCAAAAGAGAAGGCACAGGAGAGTTTTCTCTCGAAAGAATATGTAAGAATACCACATTATAAGGAAATACAGTTTTGCAGAGTAAAGACATATACGTACGTATTGGAAACTCTTTACGAGAAGAAATAACGCATCCTACATAATTAGCTTGTATCTCCAAAACTACACGTTGTAACTCGAAAAGAATTGTTGTGGCGTGTACGTCTTAACATGTAGCATCTAAAGAGAACCGAGAATTTTCTTTCGTCAAAATTTTTCAGAAAATCACGTTTTAAGGAAATCCCGCATCGTGCGAAATTATCTTGTTTTTCCTAAACAACACGTTGTAACTCGAAAAGCTTTCCTGTTGCGTGAATGTCTAAGTGTGTAGCCTCAAAACAGAAGGCACAGGAGAGTTTTCTGTCGAAAGAATATTGTAGAATACCACGTTATAAGGAAATACAATTTTGCAGAATAAAGACAAATACGTACGTATTGAAAACACATTACGAGAAAAAATAACTCATCGTAAAAATTAGCTTGTATCTCCAAAACTACACGTTGTAACTCGAAAAGAATTGTTGTGGCGTGTACGTCTGAACATGTAGCATCTAAAGAGAACCAAAAGGAGAATTTTCTTTCGTCAAAATTTTTCAGAAAATCTCGTTTTAAGGAAATCCCGCATCGTGCGAAATTATCTTGTTTTTCCTAAACAACACGTTGTAAGTCGAAAAGCTTTCATGTTGCGTGTATGTCTAAGTGTGTAGCCTCAAAAGAGAAGGCACAGGAGAGTTTTCTCTCGAAAGAATATGTAAGAATATCACTTCATAAGGAAATACAGTTTTGCAGAGTAAAGACATATACGTACGTATTGGAAACTCTTTACGAGAAGAAATAACACATAGTACAAAATTAGCTTGTATCTCCAAAACTACACGTTGTAACTCGAAAAGAATTGGTGTGGCGTGTACGTCTTAACGTGTAGTCTCAAAAGAGAGCCCAAAGGAGAATTTTCTTTCGTCAAAATTTTTCAGAAAATCACGTTTTAAGGAAATCCCGCATCGTGCGAAATTATCTTGTTTTTCCTAAACAACACGTTGTCACTCGAAAAGCGTTCGTGTTGCGTGAATGTCTAAGTGTGTAGCCTCAAAACAGAAGGCACAGGAGAGTTTTCTGTCGAAAGAATATTGTAGAATACCACGTTATAAGGAAATACAATTTTGCAGAGTAAAGACAAATACGTACGTATTGAAAACACATTACGAGAAAAAATAACTCATCGTACAAAATTAGCTTGTATCTCCAAAACTACACGTTTTAACTCGAAAAGAATTGTTGTGGCATGTACGTCTTAACATGTAGCATCTAAAGAGAACCAAAAGGAGAATTTTCTTTCGTCAAAATTTTTCAGAAAATCACGTTTTAAGGAAATCCCGCATCGTGCGAAATTATCTTGTTTTTCCTAAACAACAAGTTTTAAGTCGAAAAGCTTTCATGTTGCGTGTATGTCTAAGTGTGTAGCCTCAAAAGAGAAGGCACAGGAGAGTTTTCTCTCGAAAGAATATGTAAGAATACCACATCATAAGGAAATACAGTTTTGCAGAGTAAAGACATATACGTACGTATTGGAAACTCTTTACGAGAAGAAATAACGCATCCTACAAAATTAGCTTCTATCTCCAAAACTACACGTTGTAACTCGAAAAGAATTGTTGTGGCGTGTACGTCTTAACATGTAGCATCTAAAGAGAACCAAAAGGAGAATTTTCTTTCGTCAAAATTTTTCAGAAAATCACGTTTTAAGGAAATCCCGCATCGTGCGAAATTATCTTGTTTTTCCTAAACAACACGTTGTGAGTCGAAAAGCTTTAAAGTTGCGTGTATGTCTAAGTGTGTAGCCTCAAAAGAGAAGGCACAGGAGAGTTTTCTCTCGAAAGAATATGTAAGAATATTACTTCATAAGGAAATACAGTTTTGCAGAGTAAAGACATATACGTACGTATTGGAAACTCTTTACGAGAAGAAATCACGCATAGTAAAAAATTAGCTTGTATCTCCAAATCTACATGCTGTATCTCGAAAAGAATTGTTGTGGCGTGTACGTCTTAACATGTAGCATCTAAAGAGAACCAAAAGGAGAATTTTCTTTCGTCAAAATTTTTCAGAAAATCACGTTTTAAGGAAATCCCGCATCGTGCGAAATTATCTTGTTTTTCCTAAACAACACCTTGTAACTCGAAAAGCTTTCGTGTTGCGTGAATGTCTAAGTGTGTAGCCTCAAAACAGAAGGCACAGGAGAGTTTTCTGTCGAAAGAATATTGTAGAATACCACGTTATAAGGAAATACAATTTTGCAGAGTAAAGACAAATACGTACGTATTGAAAACACATTACGAGAAAAAATAACTCATCGTACAAAATGAGCTTGTATCTCCAAAACTACACGTTTTAACTCGAAAAGAATTGTTGTGGCATGTATGTCTTAACATGTAGCATCTAAAGAGAACCAAAAGGAGAATTTTCTTTCGTCAAAATTTTTCAGAAAATCACGTTTTAAGGAAATCCCGCATTGTGCGAAATTATCTTGTTTTTCCTAAACAACACGTTGTAAGTCGAAAAGCTTTCATGTTGCGTGTATGTCTAAGTGTGTAGCCTCAAAAGAGAAGGCACAGGAGAGTTTTCTCTCGAAAGAATATGTAAGAATACCACATCATAAGGAAATACAGTTTTGCAGAGTAAAGACATATACGTACGTATTGGAAACTCTTTACGAGAAGAAATAACGCATCCTACAAAATTAGCTTGTATCTCCAAAACTACACGTTGTAACTCGGAAAGAATTGTTGTGGCGTGTACGTCTTAACATGTAGCATCTAAGGAGAACCAAAAGGAGAATTTTCTTTCGTCAAAATTTTTCAGAAAATCACGTTTTAAGGAAATCCCGCATCGTGCGAAATTATCTTGTTTTTCCTAAACAACACGTTGTAACTCGAAAATCTTTCATGTTGCGTGAATGTCTAAGTGTGTAGCCTCAAAACAGAAGGCACAGGAGAGTTTTCTGTCGAAAGAATATTGTAGAATACCACGTTATAAGGAAATACAATTTTGCAGAGTAAAGACAAATACGTACTTATTGAAAACACATTACGAGAAAAAATAACTCATCGTACAAAATTAGCTTGTATCTCCAAAACTACACGTTGTAACTCGAAAAGAATTGTTGTGGCGTGTACGTCTTAACATGTAGCATCTAAAGAGAACCAAAAGGAGAATTTTCTTTCGTCAAAATTTTTCAGAAAATCACGTTTTAAGGAAATCCCGCATTGTGCGAAATTATCTTGTTTTTCCTAAACACCACGTTGTAAGTCGAAAAGCTTTCATGTTGCGTGTATGTCTAAGTGTGTAGCCTCAAAAGAGAAGGCTCAGGAGAGTTTTATCTCGAAAGAATATGTAAGAATATCACTTCATAAGTAAATACAGTTTTGCAAAGTAAAGACATATACGTACATATTGGAAACTCTTTACGAGAAGAAATAACGCATAGTACAAAATTAGCTTGTATCTCCAAAACTACACGTTGTAACTCGAAAAGAATTGGTGTGGCGTGTACGTCTTAACGTGTAGTCTCAAAAGAGAGCCCAAAGGAGAATTTTCTTTCGTCAAAATTTTTCAGAAAATCACGTTTTAAGGAAATCCCGCATCGTGCGAAATTATCTTGTTTTTCCTAAACAACACGTTGTCACTCGAAAAGCTTTCGTGTTGCGTGAATGTCTAGGTGTGTAGCCTCAAAACAGAAGGCACAGGAGAGTTTTCTGTCGAAAGAATATTGTAGAATACCACGTTATAAGGAAATACAATTTTGCAGAGTAAAGACAAATACGTACGTATTGAAAACACATTATGAGAAAAAATAACTCATCGTACAAAATGAGCTTGTATCTCCAAAACTACACGTTTTAACTCGAAAAGAATTGTTGTGGCGTGTATGTCTTAACATGTAGCATCTAAAGAGAACCAAAAGGAGAATTTTCTTTCGTCAAAATTTTTCAGAAAATCACGTTTTAAGGAAATCCCGCATTGTGCGAAATTATCTTGTTTTTCCTAAACAACACGTTGTAAGTCGAAAAGCTTTCATGTTGCGTGTATGTCTAAGTGTGTAGCCTCAAAAGAGAAGGCACAGGAGAGTTTTCTCTCGAAAGAATATGTAAGAATACCACATCATAAGGAAATACAGTTTTGCAGAGTAAAGACATATACGTACGTATTGGAAACTCTTTACGAGAAGAAATAACGCATCCTACAAAATTAGCTTGTATCTCCAAAACTACACGTTGTAACTCGGAAAGAATTGTTGTGGCGTGTACGTCTTAACATGTAGCATCTAAGGAGAACCAAAAGGAGAATTTTCTTTCGTCAAAATTTTTCAGAAAATCACGTTTTAAGGAAATCCCGCATCGTGCGAAATTATCTTGTTTTTCCTACACAACACGTTGTAACTCGAAAAGCTTTCATGTTGCGTGAATGTCTAAGTGTGTAGCCTCAAAACAGAAGGCACAGGAGAGTTTTCTGTCGAAAGAATATTGTAGAATACCACGTTATAAGGAAATACAATTTTGCAGAGTAAAGACAAATACGTACTTATTGAAAACACATTACGAGAAAAAATAACTCATCGTACAAAATTAGCTTGTATCTCCAAAACTACACGTTGTAACTCGAAAAGAATTGTTGTGGCGTGTACGTCTTAACATGTAGCATCTAAAGAGAACTAAAAGGAGAATTTTCTTTCGTCAAAATTTTTCAGAAAATCACGTTTTAAGGAAATCCCGCATTGTGCGAAATTATCTTGTTTTTCCTAAACACCACGTTGTAAGTCGAAAAGCTTTCATGTTGCGTGTATGTCTAAGTGTGTAGCCTCAAAAGTGAAGACTCAGGAGAGTTTTCTCTCGAAAGAATATGTAAGGATACCACTTCATAAGGAAATACAGTTTTGCAGAGTAAAGACATATACGTACGTATTGGAAATTCTTTACGAGAAGAAATAACGCATCCTACAAAATTAGCTTGTATCTCCAAAACTACACGTTGTAACTCGAAAAGAATTGTTGTGGCGTGTACGTCTGAACATGTAGCATCTAAAGAGAACCAAAAGGAGAATTTACTTTCGTCAAAATTTTTCAGAAAATCACGTTTTAAGGAAATCCCGCATCGTGCGAAATTATCTTGTTTTTCCTAAACAACACGTTGTAAGTCGAAAAGCTTTCATGTTGCGTGTATGTCTAAGTGTGTAGCCTCAAAAGAGAAGGCACAGGAGAGTTTTATCTCGAAAGAATATGTAAGAATATCACTTCATAAGGAAATACAGTTTTGCAAAGTAAAGACATATACGTACATATTGGAAACTCTTTACGAGAAGAAATAACGCATAGTACAAAATTAGCTTGTATCTCCAAAACTACACGTTGTAACTCGGAAAGAATTGTTGTGGCGTGTACGTCTTAACATGTAGCATCTAAGGAGAACCAAAAGGAGAATTTTCTTTCGTCAAAATTTTTCAGAAAATCACCTTTTAAGGAAATCCCGCATCGTGCGAAATTATCTTGTTTTTCCTAAACAACACGTTGTAACTCGAAAAGCTTTCATGTTGCGTGAATGTCTAAGTGTGTAGCCTCAAAACAGAAGGCACAGGAGAGTTTTCTGTCGAAAGAATATTGTAGAATACCACGTTATAAGGAAATACAATTTTGCAGAGTAAAGACAAATACGTACTTATTGAAAACACATTACGAGAAAAAATAACTCATCGTACAAAATTAGCTTGTATCTCCAAAACTACACGTTGTAACTCGAAAAGAATTGTTGTGGCGTGTACGTCTTAACATGTAGCATCTAAAGAGAACCAAAAGGAGAATTTTCTTTCGTCAAAATTTTTCAGAAAATCACGTTTTAAGGAAATCCCGCATTGTGCGAAATTATCTTGTTTTTCCTAAACACCACGTTGTAAGTCGAAAAGCTTTCATGTTGCGTGTATGTCTAAGTGTGTAGCCTCAAAAGAGAAGGCTCAGGAGAGTTTTATCTCGAAAGAATATGTAAGAATATCACTTCATAAGTAAATACAGTTTTGCAAAGTAAAGACATATACGTACATATTGGAAACTCTTTACGAGAAGAAATAACGCATAGTACAAATTTAGCTTGTATCTCCAAAACTACACGTTGTAACTCGAAAAGAATTGGTGTGGCGTGTACGTCTTAACGTGTAGTCTCAAAAGAGAGCCCAAAGGAGAATTTTCTTTCGTCAAAATTTTTCAGAAAATCACGTTTTAAGGAAATCCCGCATCGTGCGAAATTATCTTGTTTTTCCTAAACAACACGTTGTCACTCGAAAAGCTTTCGTGTTGCGTGAATGTCTAGGTGTGTAGCCTCAAAACAGAAGGCACAGGAGAGTTTTCTGTCGAAAGAATATTGTAGAATACCACGTTATAAGGAAATACAATTTTGCAGAGTAAAGACAAATACGTACGTATTGAAAACACATTATGAGAAAAAATAACTCATCGTACAAAATGAGCTTGTATCTCCAAAACTACACGTTTTAACTCGAAAAGAATTGTTGTGGCGTGTATGTCTTAACATGTAGCATCTAAAGAGAACCAAAAGGAGAATTTTCTTTCGTCAAAATTTTTCAGAAAATCACGTTTTAAGGAAATCCCGCATTGTGCGAAATTATCTTGTTTTTCCTAAACAACACGTTGTAAGTCGAAAAGCTTTCATGTTGCGTGTATGTCTAAGTGTGTAGCCTCAAAAGAGAAGGCACAGGAGAGTTTTCTCTCGAAAGAATATGTAAGAATACCACATCATAAGGAAATACAGTTTTGCAGAGTAAAGACATATACGTACATATTGGAAACTCTTTACGAGAAGAAATAACGCATCCTACAAAATTAGCTTGTATCTCCAAAACTACACGTTGTAACTCGGAAAGAATTGTTGTGGCGTGTACGTCTTAACATGTAGCATCTAAGGAGAACCAAAAGGAGAATTTTCTTTCGTCAAAATTTTTCAGAAAATCACGTTTTAAGGAAATCCCGCATCGTGCGAAATTATCTTGTTTTTCCTAAACAACACGTTGTAACTCGAAAAGCTTTCATGTTGCGTGAATGTCTAAGTGTGTAGCCTCAAAACAGAAGGCACAGGAGAGTTTTCTGTCGAAAGAATATTGTAGAATACCATGTTATAAGGAAATACAATTTTGCAGAGTAAAGACAAATACGTACGTATTGAAAACACATTACGAGAAAAAATAACTCATCGTACAAAATGAGCTTGTATCTCCAAAACTACACGTTTTAACTCGAAAAGAATTGTTGTGGCGTGTATGTCTTAACATGTAGCATCTAAAGAGAACCAAAAGGAGAATTTTCTTTCGTCAAAATTTTTCAGAAAATCACGTTTTAAGGAAATCCCGCATTGTGCGAAATTATCTTGTTTTTCCTAAACAACACGTTGTAAGTCGAAAAGCTTTCATGTTGCGTGTATGTCTAAGTGTGTAGCCTCAAAAGAGAAGGCACAGGAGAGTTTTCTCTCGAAAGAATATGTAAGAATACCACATCATAAGGAAAAACAGTTTTGCAGAGTAAAGACATATACGTACGTATTGGAAACTCTTTACGAGAAGAAATAACGCATCCTACAAAATTAGCTTGTATCTCCAAAACTACACGTTGTAACTCGGAAAGAATTGTTGTGGCGTGTACGTCTTAACATGTAGCATCTAAGGAGAACCAAAAGGAGAATTTTCTTTCGTCAAAATTTTTCAGAAAATCACGTTTTAAGGAAATCCCGCATCGTGCGAAATTATCTTGTTTTTCCTAAACAACACGTTGTAACTCGAAAAGCTTTCATGTTGCGTGAATGTCTAAGTGTGTAGCCTCAAAACAGAAGGCACAGGAGAGTTTTCTGTCGAAAGAATATTGTAGAATACCACGCTATAAGGAAATACAATTTTGCAGAGTAAAGACAAATACGTACTTATTGAAAACACATTACGAGAAAAAATAACTCATCGTACAAAATTAGCTTGTATCTCCAAAACTACACGTTGTAACTCGAAAAGAATTGTTGTGGCGTGTACGTCTTAACATGTAGCATCTAAAGAGAACCAAAAGGAGAATTTTCTTTCGTCAAAATTTTTCAGAAAATCACGTTTTAAGGAAATCCCGCATTGTGCGAAATTATCTTGTTTTTCCTAAACACCACGTTGTAAGTCGAAAAGCTTTCATGTTGCGTGTATGTCTAAGTGTGTAGCCTCAAAAGAGAAGGCTCAGGAGAGTTTTATCTCGAAAGAATATGTAAGAATATCACTTCATAAGTAAATACAGTTTTGCAAAGTAAAGACATATACGTACATATTGGAAACTCTTTACGAGAAGAAATAACGCATAGTACAAATTTAGCTTGTATCTCCAAAACTACACGTTGTAACTCGAAAAGAATTGGTGTGGCGTGTACATCTTAACGTGTAGTCTCAAAAGAGAGCCCAAAGGAGAATTTTCTTTCGTCAAAATTTTTCAGAAAATCACGTTTTAAGGAAATCCCGCATCGAGCGAAATTATCTTGTTTTTCCTAAACAACACGTTGTCACTCGAAAAGCTTTCGTGTTGCGTGAATGTCTAGGTGTGTAGCCTCAAAACAGAAGGCACAGGAGAGTTTTCTGTCGAAAGAATATTGTAGAATACCACGTTATAAGGAAATACAATTTTGCAGAGTAAAGACAAATACGTACATATTGAAAACACATTATGAGAAAAAATAACTCATCGTACAAAATGAGCTTGTATCTCCAAAACTACACGTTTTAACTCGAAAAGAATTGTTGTGGCGTGTATGTCTTAACATGTAGCATCTAAAGAGAACCAAAAGGAGAATTTTCTTTCGTCAAAATTTTTCAGAAAATCACGTTTTAAGGAAATCCCGCATTGTGCGAAATTATCTTGTTTTTCCTAAAGAACACGTTGTAAGTCGAAAAGCTTTCATGTTGCGTGTATGTCTAAGTGTGTAGCCTCAAAAGAGAAGGCACAGGAGAGTTTTCTCTCGAAAGAATATGTAAGAATACCACATCATAAGGAAATACAGTTTTGCAGAGTAAAGACATATACGTACGTATTGGAAACTCTTTACGAGAAGAAATAACGCATCCTACAAAATTAGCTTGTATCTCCAAAACTACACGTTGTAACTCGGAAAGAATTGTTGTGGCGTGTACGTCTTAACATGTAGCATCTAAGGAGAACCAAAAGGAGAATTTTCTTTCGTCAAAATTTTTCAGAAAATCACGTTTTAAGGAAATCCCGCATCGTGCGAAATTATCTTGTTTTTCCTAAACAACACGTTGTAACTCGAAAAGCTTTCATGTTGCGTGAATGTCTAAGTGTGTAGCCTCAAAACAGAAGGCACAGGAGAGTTTTCTGTCGAAAGAATATTGTAGAATACCACGTTATAAGGAAATACAATTTTGCAGAGTAAAGACAAATACGTACTTATTGAAAACACATTACGAGAAAAAATAACTCATCGTACAAAATTACCTTGTATCTCCAAAACTACACGTTGTAACTCGAAAAGAATTGTTGTGGCGTGTACGTCTTAACATGTAGCATCTAAAGAGAACCAAAAGGAGAATTTTCTTTCGTCAAAATTTTTCAGAAAATCACGTTTTAAGGAAATCCCGCATCGTGCGAAATTATCTTGTTTTTCCTAAACAACACGTTGTAAGTCGAAAAGCTTTCATGTTGCGTGTATGTCTAAGTGTGTAGCCTCAAAAGAGAAGGCTCAGGAGAGTTTTCTCTCGAAAGAATATGTAAGAATACCACTTCATAAGGAAATACAGTTTTGCAGAGTAAAGACATATACGTACGTATTGGAAACTCTTTAAGAGAAGAAATAACGCATCGTACAAAATTATATTGTATCTCCAAAACTACACGTTGTAACTCGAAAAGAATTGTTGTGGCGTGTACGTCTGAACATGTAGCATCTAACGAGAACCAAAAGAAGAATTTTCTTTCGTCAAAATTTTTCAGAAAATCACGTTTTAAGGAAATCCCGCATCGTGCGAAATTATCTTGTTTTTCCTAAACAACACGTTGTAAGTCGAAAAGCTTTCATGTTGCGTGTATGTCTAAGTGTGTAGCCTCAAAAGAGAAGGCACAGGACAGTTTTCTCTCGAAAGAATATGTAAGAATACCACTTCATAAGGAAATACACATTTGCAGAGTAAAGACATATACATACGCATTGGAAACTCTTTACGAGAAGAAATAACGCATAGTACAAAATTAGCTTGTATCTCCAAAACTACACGTTGTAACTCGAAAAGAATTGGTGTGGCGTGTACGTCTTAACGTGTAGTCTCAAAAGAAAGCCCAAAGGAGAATTTTCTTTCGTCAAAATTTTTCAGAAAATCACGTTTTAAGGAAATCCCGCATAGTACGAAATTATCTTGTTTTTCCTAAACAACACGTTGTAACTCGAAAAGCTTTCGTGTTGCGTGTTGTCTAAGTGTGTAGCCTCAAAACAGAAGGCACAGGAGAGTTTTCTGTCGAAAGAATATTGTAGAATACCACGTTATAAGGAAGTACAATTTTGCAGAGTAAAGACATATACGTACGTATTGGAAACTCTTCAGGAGAAGAAATAACGCATCGTACAAAATTAGCTTGTATCTCCAAAAACTACACGTTGTAAATCGAAAAGAATTGTTGTGGCATGTACGTCTTAACATGTAGCATCTAAAGAGAACCAAAAGGAGAATTTTCTTTCGTCAAAATTTTTCAGAAAATCACGTTTTAAGGAAATCCCGCATCGTGCGAAATTATCTTGTTTTTCCTAAACAACACGTTTTAAGTCGAAAAGCTTTCATGTTGCGTGTATGTCTAAGTGTGTAGCCTCAAAAGAGAAGGCACAGGAGAGTTTTCTCTCGAAAGAATATGTAAGAATACCACATCATGAGGAAATACAGTTTTGCAGAGTAAAGACATATACGTACGTATTGGAAACTCTTTACGAGAAGAAATAACGCATCCTACAAAATTAGCTTGTATCTCCAAAACTACACGTTGTAACTCGAAAAGAATTGTTGTGGCATGTACGTCTTAACATGTAACATCTAAAGAGAACCAAAAGGAGAATTTTCTTTCGTCAAAATTTTTCAGAAAATCACGTTTTAAGGAAATCCCGCATCGTGCGATATTATCTTGTTTTTCCTAAACAACACGTTTTAAGTCGAAAAGCTTTCATGTTGCGTATATGTCTAAGTGTGTAGCCTCAAAAGAGAAGGCACAGGAGAGTTTTCTCTCGAAAGAATATGTAAGAATACCACATTATAAGGAAATACAGTTTTGCAGAGTAAAGACATATACGTACGTATTGGAAACTCTTTACGAGAAGAAATAACGCATCCTACATAATTAGCTTGTATCTCCAAAACTACACGTTGTAACTCGAAAAGAATTGTTGTGGCGTGTACGTCTTAACATGTAGCATCTAAAGAGAACCGAGAATTTTCTTTCGTCAAAATTTTTCAGAAAATCACGTTTTAAGGAAATCCCGCATCGTGCGAAATTATCTTGTTTTTCCTAAACAACACGTTGTAACTCGAAAAGCTTTCCTGTTGCGTGAATGTCTAAGTGTGTAGCCTCAAAACAGAAGGCACAGGAGAGTTTTCTGTCGAAAGAATATTGTAGAATACCACGTTATAAGGAAATACAATTTTGCAGAATAAAGACAAATACGTACGTATTGAAAACACATTACGAGAAAAAATAACTCATCGTAAAAATTAGCTTGTATCTCCAAAACTACACGTTGTAACTCGAAAAGAATTGTTGTGGCGTGTACGTCTGAACATGTAGCATCTAAAGAGAACCAAAAGGAGAATTTTCTTTCGTCAAAATTTTTCAGAAAATCTCGTTTTAAGGAAATCCCGCATCGTGCGAAATTATCTTGTTTTTCCTAAACAACACGTTGTAAGTCGAAAAGCTTTCATGTTGCGTGTATGTCTAAGTGTGTAGCCTCAAAAGAGAAGGCACAGGACAGTTTTCTCTCGAAAGGATATGTAAGAATACCACTTCATAAGGAAATACAGTTTTGCAGAGTAAAGACATATACGTACGCATTGGAAACTCTTTACGAGAAGAAAAAACGCATAGTAAAAAATTAGCTTGTATCTCCAAAACTACACGTTGTATCTCGAAAAGAATTGTTGTGGCGTGTACGTCTTAACATGTAGCATCTAAAGAGAACCAAAAGGAGAATTTTCTTTCGTCAAAATTTTTCAGAAAATCACGTTTTAAGGAAATCCCGCATCGTGCGAAATTATCTTGTTTTTCCTAAACAACACCTTGTAACTCGAAAAGCTTTCGTGTTGCGTGAATGTCTAAGTGTGTAGCCTCAAAACAGAAGGCACAGGAGAGTTTTCTGTCGAAAGAATATTGTAGAATACCACGTTATAAGGAAATACAATTTTGCAGAGAAAGAAAAATACGTACGTATTGAAAACACATTAGGAGAAAAAATAACTCATCGTACAAAATTAGCTTGTATCTCCAAAACTACACGTTGTAACTCGAAAAGAATTGTTGTGGCGTGTACGTCTGAACATGTAGCATCTAAAGAGAACCAAAAGGAGAATTTTCTTTCGTCAAAATTTTTCAGAAAATCACGTTTTAAGGAAATCCCGCATCGTGCGAAATTATCTTGTTTTTCCTAAACAACACGTTTTAAGTCGAAAAGCTTTCATGTTGCGTGTATGTCTAAGTGTGTAGCCTCAAAAGAGAAGGCACAGGAGAGTTTTCTCTCGAAAGAATATGTAAGAATACCACATCATGAGGAAATACAGTTTTGCAGAGTAAAGACATATACGTACGTATTGGAAACTCTTTACGAGAAGAAATAACGCATCCTACAAAATTAGCTTGTATCTCCAAAACTACACGTTGTAACTCGAAAAGAATTGTTGTGGCATGTACGTCTTAACATGTAGCATCTAAAGAGAACCAAAAGGAGAATTTTCTTTCGTCAAAATTTTTCAGAAAATCACGTTTTAAGGAAATCCCGCATCGTGCGAAATTATCTTGTTTTTCCTAAACAACACGTTTTAAGTCGAAAAGCTTTCATGTTGCGTATATGTCTAAGTGTGTAGCCTCAAAAGAGAAGGCACAGGAGAGTTTTCTCTCGAAAGAATATGTAAGAATACCACATTATAAGGAAATACAGTTTTGCAGAGTAAAGACATATACGTACGTATTGGAAACTCTTTACGAGAAGAAATAACGCATCCTACATAATTAGCTTGTATCTCCAAAACTACACGTTGTAACTCGAAAAGAATTGTTGTGGCGTGTACGTCTTAACATGTAGCATCTAAAGAGAACCGAGAATTTTCTTTCGTCAAAATTTTTCAGAAAATCACGTTTTAAGGAAATCCCGCATCGTGCGAAATTATCTTGTTTTTCCTAAACAACACGTTGTAACTCGAAAAGCTTTCCTGTTGCGTGAATGTCTAAGTGTGTAGCCTCAAAACAGAAGGCACAGGAGAGTTTTCTGTCGAAAGAATATTGTAGAATACCACGTTATAAGGAAATACAATTTTGCAGAATAAAGACAAATACGTACGTATTGAAAACACATTACGAGAAAAAATAACTCATCGTAAAAATTAGCTTGTATCTCCAAAACTACACGTTGTAACTCGAAAAGAATTGTTGTGGCGTGTACGTCTGAACATGTAGCATCTAAAGAGAACCAAAAGGAGAATTTTCTTTCGTCAAAATTTTTCAGAAAATCTCGTTTTAAGGAAATCCCGCATCGTGCGAAATTATCTTGTTTTTCCTAAACAACACGTTGTAAGTCGAAAAGCTTTCATGTTGCGTGTATGTCTAAGTGTGTAGCCTCAAAAGAGAAGGCACAGGAGAGTTTTCTCTCGAAAGAATATGTAAGAATATCACTTCATAAGGAAATACAGTTTTGCAGAGTAAAGACATATACGTACGTATTGGAAACTCTTTACGAGAAGAAATAACACATAGTACAAAATTAGCTTGTATCTCCAAAACTACACGTTGTAACTCGAAAAGAATTGGTGTGGCGTGTACGTCTTAACGTGTAGTCTCAAAAGAGAGCCCAAAGGAGAATTTTCTTTCGTCAAAATTTTTCAGAAAATCACGTTTTAAGGAAATCCCGCATCGTGCGAAATTATCTTGTTTTTCCTAAACAACACGTTGTCACTCGAAAAGCGTTCGTGTTGCGTGAATGTCTAAGTGTGTAGCCTCAAAACAGAAGGCACAGGAGAGTTTTCTGTCGAAAGAATATTGTAGAATACCACGTTATAAGGAAATACAATTTTGCAGAGTAAAGACAAATACGTACGTATTGAAAACACATTACGAGAAAAAATAACTCATCGTACAAAATTAGCTTGTATCTCCAAAACTACACGTTTTAACTCGAAAAGAATTGTTGTGGCATGTACGTCTTAACATGTAGCATCTAAAGAGAACCAAAAGGAGAATTTTCTTTCGTCAAAATTTTTCAGAAAATCACGTTTTAAGGAAATCCCGCATCGTGCGAAATTATCTTGTTTTTCCTAAACAACAAGTTTTAAGTCGAAAAGCTTTCATGTTGCGTGTATGTCTAAGTGTGTAGCCTCAAAAGAGAAGGCACAGGAGAGTTTTCTCTCGAAAGAATATGTAAGAATACCACATCATAAGGAAATACAGTTTTGCAGAGTAAAGACATATACGTACGTATTGGAAACTCTTTACGAGAAGAAATAACGCATCCTACAAAATTAGCTTCTATCTCCAAAACTACACGTTGTAACTCGAAAAGAATTGTTGTGGCGTGTACGTCTTAACATGTAGCATCTAAAGAGAACCAAAAGGAGAATTTTCTTTCGTCAAAATTTTTCAGAAAATCACGTTTTAAGGAAATCCCGCATCGTGCGAAATTATCTTGTTTTTCCTAAACAACACGTTGTGAGTCGAAAAGCTTTAAAGTTGCGTGTATGTCTAAGTGTGTAGCCTCAAAAGAGAAGGCGCAGGAGAGTTTTCTCTCGAAAGAATATGTAAGAATATTACTTCATAAGGAAATACAGTTTTGCAGAGTAAAGACATATACGTACGTATTGGAAACTCTTTACGAGAAGAAATCACGCATAGTACAAAATTAGCTTGTATCTCCAAATCTACATGCTGTATCTCGAAAAGAATTGTTGTGGCGTGTACGTCTTAACATGTAGCATCTAAAGAGAACCAAAAGGAGAATTTTCTTTCGTCAAAATTTTTCAGAAAATCACGTTTTAAGGAAATCCCGCATCGTGCGAAATTATCTTGTTTTTCCTAAACAACACCTTGTAACTCGAAAAGCTTTCGTGTTGCGTGAATGTCTAAGTGTGTAGCCTCAAAACAGAAGGCACAGGAGAGTTTTCTGTCGAAAGAATATTGTAGAATACCACGTTATAAGGAAATACAATTTTGCAGAGTAAAGACAAATACGTACGTATTGAAAACACATTACGAGAAAAAATAACTCATCGTACAAAATTAGCTTGTATCTCCAAAACTACACGTTTTAACTCGAAAAGAATTGTTGTGGCATGTACGTCTTAACATGTAGCATCTAAAGAGAACCAAAAGGAGAATTTTCTTTCGTCAAAATTTTTCAGAAAATCACGTTTTAAGGAAATCCCGCATCGTGCGAAATTATCTTGTTTTTCCTAAACAACACGTTTTAAGTCGAAAAGCTTTCATGTTGCGTGTATGTCTAAGTGTGTAGCCTCAAAAGAGAAGGCACAGGAGAGTTTTCTCTCGAAAGAATATGTAAGAATACCACATCATAAGGAAATACAGTTTTGCAGAGTAAAGACATATACGTACGTATTGGAAACTCTTTACGAGAAGAAATAACGCATCCTACAAAATTAGCTTGTATCTCCAAAACTACACGTTGTAACTCGAAAAGAATTGTTGTGGCGTGTACGTCTTAACATGTAGCATCTAAGGAGAACCAAAAGGAAAATTTTCTTTCGTCAAAATTTTTCAGAAAATCACGTTTTAAGGAAATCCCGCATCGTGCGAAATTATCTTGTTTTTCCTAAACAACACGTTGTGAGTCGAAAAGCTTTAAAGTTGCGTGTATGTCTAAGTGTGTAACCTCAAAAGAGAAGGCACAGGAGAGTTTTCTCTCGAAAGAATATGTAAGAATATTACTTCATAAGGAAATACAGTTTTGCAGAGTAAAGACATATACGTACGTATTGGAAACTCTTACGAGAAGAAATCACGCATAGTACAAAATTAGCTTGTATCTCCAAATCTACATGCTGTATCTCGAAAAGAATTGTTGTGGCGTGTACGTCTTAACATGTAGCATCTAAAGAGAACCAAAAGGAGAATTTTCTTTCGTCAAAATTTTTCAGAAAATCACGTTTTAAGGAAATCCCGCATCGTGCGAAATTATCTTGTTTTTCCTAAACAACACCTTGTAACTCGAAAAGCTTTCGTGTTGCGTGAATGTCTAAGTGTGTAGCCTCAAAACAGAAGGCACAGGAGAGTTTTCTGTCGAAAGAATATTGTAGAATACCACGTTATAAGGAAATACAATTTTGCAGAGAAAGAAAAATACGTACGTATTGAAAACACATTAGGAGAAAAAATAACTCATCGTACAAAATTAGCTTGTATCTCCAAAACTACACGTTGTAACTCGAAAAGAATTGTTGTGGCGTGTACGTCTGAACATGTAGCATCTAAAGAGAACCAAAAGGAGAATTTTCTTTCGTCAAAATTTTTCAAAAAATCACGTTTTAAGGAAATCCCGCATCGTGCGAAATTATCATGTTTTTCCTAAACAACAAGTTGTAAGTCGAAAAGCTTTAAAGTTGCGTGTATGTCTAAGTGTGTAGCCTCAAAAGAGAAGGCACAGGAGAGTTTTCTCTCGAAAGAATATGTAAGAATATCACTTCATAAGGAAATACAGTTTTGCAGAGTAAAGACATATACGTACGTATTGGAAACTCTTTACGAGAAGAAATAACGCATAGTACAAAATTAGCTTGTATCTCCAAAACTACACGTTGTAACTCGAAAAGAATTGGTGTGGCGTGTACGTCTTAACGTGTAGTCTCAAAAGAGAGCCCAAAGGAGAATTTTCTTTCGTCAAAATTTTTCAGAAAGTCACGTTTTAAGGAAATCCCGCATCGTGCGAAATTATCTTGTTTTTCCTAAACAACACGTTGTCACTCGAAAAGCTTTCGTGTTGCGTGAATGTCTAAGTGTGTAGCCTCAAAACAGAAGGCACAGGAGAGTTTTCTGTCGAAAGAATATTGTAGAATACCAAGTTATAAGGAAATACAATTTTCCAGAGTAAAGACAAATACGTATGTATTGAAAACACATTACGAGAAAAAATAACTCATCGTACAAAATTAGCTTGTATCTCCCAAACTACACGTTGTAACTCGAAATGAATTGTTGTGGCGTGTACGTCTTAACATGTAGCATCTAAAGAGAACCAAAAGGAGAATTTTCTTTCGTCAAAATTGTTCAGAAAATCACGTTTTAAGGAAATCCCGCATCCTGCGAAATTATCTTGTTTTTCCTAAACAACACGTTGTAACTCGAAAAGCTTTCATGTTGCGTGAATGTCTAAGTGTGTAGCCTCAAAACAGAAGGCACACGAGAGTTTTCTGTCGAAAGAATATTGTAGAATACCACGTTATAAGGAAATACAATTTTGCAGAGTAAAGACAAATACGTACGTATTGAAAACACATTACGAGAAAAAATAACTCATCGTACAAAATTAGCTTGTATCTCCAAAACTACACGTTGTAACTCGAAAAGAATTGTTGTGGCGTGTACGTCTTAACATGTAGCATCTAAAGAGAACCAAAAGGAGAATTTTCTTTCGTCAAAATTTTTCAGAAAATCACGTTTTAAGGAAATCCCGCATTGTGCGAAATTATCTTGTTTTTCCTAAACACCACGTTGTAAGTCGAAAAGCTTTCATGTTGCGTGTATGTCTAAGTGTGTAGCCTCAAAAGTGAAGACTCAGGAGAGTTTTCTCTCGAAAGAATATGTAAGGATACCACTTCATAAGGAAATACAGTTTTGCAGAGTAAAGACATATACGTACGTATTGGAAATTCTTTACGAGAAGAAATAACGCATCCTACAAAATTAGCTTGTATCTCCAAAACTACACGTTGTAACTCGAAAAGAATTGTTGTGGCGTGTACGTCTGAACATGTAGCATCTAAAGAGAACCAAAAGGAGAATTTTCTTTCGTCAAAATTTTTCAGAAAATCACGTTTTAAGGAAATCCCGCATCGTGCGAAATTATCTTGTTTTTCCTAAACAACACGTTGTAAGTCGAAAAGCTTTCATGTTGCGTGTATGTCTAAGTGTGTAGCCTCAAAAGAGAAGGCACAGGAGAGTTTTATCTCGAAAGAATATGTAAGAATATCACTTCATAAGGAAATACAGTTTTGCAAAGTAAAGACATATACGTACATATTGGAAACTCTTTACGAGAAGAAATAACGCATAGTACAAAATTAGCTTGTATCTCCAAAACTACACGTTGTAACTCGAAAAGAATTGGTGTGGCGTGTACGTCTTAACGTGTAGTCTCAAAAGAGAGCCCAAAGGAGAATTTTCTTTCGTCAAAATTTTTCAGAAAATCACTTTTTAAGGAAATCCCGCATCGTGCGAAATTATCTTGTTTTTCCTAAACAACACGTTGTCACTCGAAAGCTTTCGTGTTGCGTGAATGTCTAGGTGTGTAGCCTCAAAACAGAAGGCACAGGAGAGTTTTCTGTCGAAAGAATATTGTAGAATACCACGTTATAAGGAAATACAATTTTGCAGAGTAAAGACAAATACGTACGTATTGAAAACACATTACGAGAAAAAATAACTCATCGTACAAAATGAGCTTGTATCTCCAAAACTACACGTTTTAACTCGAAAAGAATTGTTGTGGCATGTATGTCTTAACATGTAGCATCTAAAGAGAACCAAAAGGAGAATTTTCTTTCGTCAAAATTTTTCAGAAAATCACGTTTTAAGGAAATCCCGCATCGTGCGAAATTATCTTGTTTTTCCTAAACAACACGTTGTAAGTCGAAAAGCTTTCATGTTGCGTGTATGTCTAAGTGTGTAGCCTCAAAAGAGAAGGCACAGGAGAGTTTTCTCTCGAAAGAATATGTAAGAATACCACATCATAAGGAAATACAGTTTTGCAGAGTAAAGACATATACGTACGTATTGGAAACTCTTTACGAGAAGAAATAACGCATCCTACAAAATTAGCTTGTATCTCCAAAACTACACGTTGTAACTCGGAAAGAATTGTTGTGGCATGTACGTCTTAACATGTAGCATCTAAGGAGAACCAAAAGGAGAATTTTCTTTCGTCAAAATTTTTCAGAAAATCACGTTTTAAGGAAATCCCGCATCGTGCGAAATTATCTTGTTTTTCCTAAACAACACGTTGTAACTCGAAAATCTTTCATGTTGCGTGAATGTCTAAGTGTGTAGCCTCAAAACAGAAGGCACAGGAGAGTTTTCTGTCGAAAGAATATTGTAGAATACCACGTTATAAGGAAATACAATTTTGCAGAGTAAAGACAAATACGTACTTATTGAAAACACATTACGAGAAAAAATAACTCATCGTACAAAATTAGCTTGTATCTCCAAAACTACACGTTGTAACTCGAAAAGAATTGTTGTGGCGTGTACGTCTTAACATGTAGCATCTAAAGAGAACCAAAAGGAGAATTTTCTTTCGTCAAAATTTTTCAGAAAATCACGTTTTAAGGAAATCCCGCATTGTGCGAAATTATCTTGTTTTTCCTAAACACCACGTTGTAAGTCGAAAAGCTTTCATGTTGCGTGTATGTCTAAGTGTGTAGCCTCAAAAGAGAAGGCTCAGGAGAGTTTTATCTCGAAAGAATATGTAAGAATATCACTTCATAAGTAAATACAGTTTTGCAAAGTAAAGACATATACGTACATATTGGAAACTCTTTACGAGAAGAAATAACGCATAGTACAAAATTAGCTTGTATCTCCAAAACTACACGTTGTAACTCGAAAAGAATTGGTGTGGCGTGTACGTCTTAACGTGTAGTCTCAAAAGAGAGCCCAAAGGAGAATTTTCTTTCGTCAAAATTTTTCAGAAAATCACGTTTTAAGGAAATCCCGCATCGTGCGAAATTATCTTGTTTTTCCTAAACAACACGTTGTCACTCGAAAAGCGTTCGTGTTGCGTGAATGTCTAAGTGTGTAGCCTCAAAACAGAAGGCACAGGAGAGTTTTCTGTCGAAAGAATATTGTAGAATACCACGTTATAAGGAAATACAATTTTGCAGAGTAAAGACAAATACGTACGTATTGAAAACACATTACGAGAAAAAATAACTCATCGTACAAAATTAGCTTGTATCTCCAAAACTACACGTTTTAACTCGAAAAGAATTGTTGTGGCATGTACGTCTTAACATGTAGCATCTAAAGAGAACCAAAAGGAGAATTTTCTTTCGTCAAAATTTTTCAGAAAATCACGTTTTAAGGAAATCCCGCATCGTGCGAAATTATCTTGTTTTTCCTAAACAACAAGTTTTAAGTCGAAAAGCTTTCATGTTGCGTGTATGTCTAAGTGTGTAGCCTCAAAAGAGAAGGCACAGGAGAGTTTTCTCTCGAAAGAATATGTAAGAATACCACATCATAAGGAAATACAGTTTTGCAGAGTAAAGACATATACGTACGTATTGGAAACTCTTTACGAGAAGAAATAACGCATCCTACAAAATTAGCTTCTATCTCCAAAACTACACGTTGTAACTCGAAAAGAATTGTTGTGGCGTGTACGTCTTAACATGTAGCATCTAAAGAGAACCAAAAGGAGAATTTTCTTTCGTCAAAATTTTTCAGAAAATCACGTTTTAAGGAAATCCCGCATCGTGCGAAATTATCTTGTTTTTCCTAAACAACACGTTGTGAGTCGAAAAGCTTTAAAGTTGCGTGTATGTCTAAGTGTGTAGCCTCAAAAGAGAAGGCGCAGGAGAGTTTTCTCTCGAAAGAATATGTAAGAATATTACTTCATAAGGAAATACAGTTTTGCAGAGTAAAGACATATACGTACGTATTGGAAACTCTTTACGAGAAGAAATCACGCATAGTACAAAATTAGCTTGTATCTCCAAATCTACATGCTGTATCTCGAAAAGAATTGTTGTGGCGTGTACGTCTTAACATGTAGCATCTAAAGAGAACCAAAAGGAGAATTTTCTTTCGTCAAAATTTTTCAGAAAATCACGTTTTAAGGAAATCCCGCATCGTGCGAAATTATCTTGTTTTTCCTAAACAACACCTTGTAACTCGAAAAGCTTTCGTGTTGCGTGAATGTCTAAGTGTGTAGCCTCAAAACAGAAGGCACAGGAGAGTTTTCTGTCGAAAGAATATTGTAGAATACCACGTTATAAGGAAATACAATTTTGCAGAGTAAAGACAAATACGTACGTATTGAAAACACATTACGAGAAAAAATAACTCATCGTACAAAATTAGCTTGTATCTCCAAAACTACACGTTTTAACTCGAAAAGAATTGTTGTGGCATGTACGTCTTAACATGTAGCATCTAAAGAGAACCAAAAGGAGAATTTTCTTTCGTCAAAATTTTTCAGAAAATCACGTTTTAAGGAAATCCCGCATCGTGCGAAATTATCTTGTTTTTCCTAAACAACACGTTTTAAGTCGAAAAGCTTTCATGTTGCGTGTATGTCTAAGTGTGTAGCCTCAAAAGAGAAGGCACAGGAGAGTTTTCTCTCGAAAGAATATGTAAGAATACCACATCATAAGGAAATACAGTTTTGCAGAGTAAAGACATATACGTACGTATTGGAAACTCTTTACGAGAAGAAATAACGCATCCTACAAAATTAGCTTGTATCTCCAAAACTACACGTTGTAACTCGAAAAGAATTGTTGTGGCGTGTACGTCTTAACATGTAGCATCTAAGGAGAACCAAAAGGAAAATTTTCTTTCGTCAAAATTTTTCAGAAAATCACGTTTTAAGGAAATCCCGCATCGTGCGAAATTATCTTGTTTTTCCTAAACAACACGTTGTGAGTCGAAAAGCTTTAAAGTTGCGTGTATGTCTAAGTGTGTAACCTCAAAAGAGAAGGCACAGGAGAGTTTTCTCTCGAAAGAATATGTAAGAATATTACTTCATAAGGAAATACAGTTTTGCAGAGTAAAGACATATACGTACGTATTGGAAACTCTTACGAGAAGAAATCACGCATAGTACAAAATTAGCTTGTATCTCCAAATCTACATGCTGTATCTCGAAAAGAATTGTTGTGGCGTGTACGTCTTAACATGTAGCATCTAAAGAGAACCAAAAGGAGAATTTTCTTTCGTCAAAATTTTTCAGAAAATCACGTTTTAAGGAAATCCCGCATCGTGCGAAATTATCTTGTTTTTCCTAAACAACACCTTGTAACTCGAAAAGCTTTCGTGTTGCGTGAATGTCTAAGTGTGTAGCCTCAAAACAGAAGGCACAGGAGAGTTTTCTGTCGAAAGAATATTGTAGAATACCACGTTATAAGGAAATACAATTTTGCAGAGAAAGAAAAATACGTACGTATTGAAAACACATTAGGAGAAAAAATAACTCATCGTACAAAATTAGCTTGTATCTCCAAAACTACACGTTGTAACTCGAAAAGAATTGTTGTGGCGTGTACGTCTGAACATGTAGCATCTAAAGAGAACCAAAAGGAGAATTTTCTTTCGTCAAAATTTTTCAAAAAATCACGTTTTAAGGAAATCCCGCATCGTGCGAAATTATCATGTTTTTCCTAAACAACAAGTTGTAAGTCGAAAAGCTTTAAAGTTGCGTGTATGTCTAAGTGTGTAGCCTCAAAAGAGAAGGCACAGGAGAGTTTTCTCTCGAAAGAATATGTAAGAATATCACTTCATAAGGAAATACAGTTTTGCAGAGTAAAGACATATACGTACGTATTGGAAACTCTTTACGAGAAGAAATAACGCATAGTACAAAATTAGCTTGTATCTCCAAAACTACACGTTGTAACTCGAAAAGAATTGGTGTGGCGTGTACGTCTTAACGTGTAGTCTCAAAAGAGAGCCCAAAGGAGAATTTTCTTTCGTCAAAATTTTTCAGAAAGTCACGTTTTAAGGAAATCCCGCATCGTGCGAAATTATCTTGTTTTTCCTAAACAACACGTTGTCACTCGAAAAGCTTTCGTGTTGCGTGAATGTCTAAGTGTGTAGCCTCAAAACAGAAGGCACAGGAGAGTTTTCTGTCGAAAGAATATTGTAGAATACCAAGTTATAAGGAAATACAATTTTCCAGAGTAAAGACAAATACGTATGTATTGAAAACACATTACGAGAAAAAATAACTCATCGTACAAAATTAGCTTGTATCTCCCAAACTACACGTTGTAACTCGAAATGAATTGTTGTGGCGTGTACGTCTTAACATGTAGCATCTAAAGAGAACCAAAAGGAGAATTTTCTTTCGTCAAAATTGTTCAGAAAATCACGTTTTAAGGAAATCCCGCATCCTGCGAAATTATCTTGTTTTTCCTAAACAACACGTTGTAACTCGAAAAGCTTTCATGTTGCGTGAATGTCTAAGTGTGTAGCCTCAAAACAGAAGGCACACGAGAGTTTTCTGTCGAAAGAATATTGTAGAATACCACGTTATAAGGAAATACAATTTTGCAGAGTAAAGACAAATACGTACGCATTGAAAACACATTACGAGAAAAAATAACTCATCGTACAAAATTAGCTTGTATCTCCAAAACTACACGTTGTAACTCGAAAAGAATTGTTGTGGCGTGTACGTCTTAACATGTAGCATCTAAAGAGAACCAAAAGGAGAATTTTCTTTCGTCAAAATTTTTCAGAAAATCACGTTTTAAGGAAATCCCGCATTGTGCGAAATTATCTTGTTTTTCCTAAACACCACGTTGTAAGTCGAAAAGCTTTCATGTTGCGTGTATGTCTAAGTGTGTAGCCTCAAAAGTGAAGACTCAGGAGAGTTTTCTCTCGAAAGAATATGTAAGGATACCACTTCATAAGGAAATAGAGTTTTGCAGAGTAAAGACATATACGTACGTATTGGAAATTCTTTACGAGAAGAAATAACGCATCCTACAAAATTAGCTTGTATCTCCAAAACTACACGTTGTAACTCGAAAAGAATTGTTGTGGCGTGTACGTCTGAACATGTAGCATCTAAAGAGAACCAAAAGGAGAATTTTCTTTCGTCAAAATTTTTCAGAAAATCACGTTTTAAGGAAATCCCGCATCGTGCGAAATTATCTTGTTTTTCCTAAACAACACGTTGTAAGTCGAAAAGCTTTCATGTTGCGTGTATGTCTAAGTGTGTAGCCTCAAAAGAGAAGGCACAGGAGAGTTTTATCTCGAAAGAATATGTAAGAATATCACTTCATAAGGAAATACAGTTTTGCAAAGTAAAGACATATACGTACATATTGGAAACTCTTTACGAGAAGAAATAACGCATAGTACAAAATTAGCTTGTATCTCCAAAACTACACGTTGTAACTCGAAAAGAATTGGTGTGGCGTGTACGTCTTAACGTGTAGTCTCAAAAGAGAGCCCAAAGGAGAATTTTCTTTCGTCAAAATTTTTCAGAAAATCACTTTTTAAGGAAATCCCGCATCGTGCGAAATTATCTTGTTTTTCCTAAACAACACGTTGTCACTCGAAAGCTTTCGTGTTGCGTGAATGTCTAGGTGTGTAGCCTCAAAACAGAAGGCACAGGAGAGTTTTCTGTCGAAAGAATATTGTAGAATACCACGTTATAAGGAAATACAATTTTGCAGAGTAAAGACAAATACGTACGTATTGAAAACACATTACGAGAAAAAATAACTCATCGTACAAAATGAGCTTGTATCTCCAAAACTACACGTTTTAACTCGAAAAGAATTGTTGTGGCATGTATGTCTTAACATGTAGCATCTAAAGAGAACCAAAAGGAGAATTTTCTTTCGTCAAAATTTTTCAGAAAATCACGTTTTAAGGAAATCCCGCATCGTGCGAAATTATCTTGTTTTTCCTAAACAACACGTTGTAAGTCGAAAAGCTTTCATGTTGCGTGTATGTCTAAGTGTGTAGCCTCAAAAGAGAAGGCACAGGAGAGTTTTCTCTCGAAAGAATATGTAAGAATACCACATCATAAGGAAATACAGTTTTGCAGAGTAAAGACATATACGTACGTATTGGAAACTCTTTACGAGAAGAAATAACGCATCCTACAAAATTAGCTTGTATCTCCAAAACTACACGTTGTAACTCGGAAAGAATTGTTGTGGCGTGTACGTCTTAACATGTAGCATCTAAGGAGAACCAAAAGGAGAATTTTCTTTCGTCAAAATTTTTCAGAAAATCACGTTTTAAGGAAATCCCGCATGGTGCGAAATTATCTTGTTTTTCCTAAACAACACGTTGTAACTCGAAAATCTTTCATGTTGCGTGAATGTCTAAGTGTGTAGCCTCAAAACAGAAGGCACAGGAGAGTTTTCTGTCGAAAGAATATTGTAGAATACCACGTTATAAGGAAATACAATTTTGCAGAGTAAAGACAAATACGTACTTATTGAAAACACATTACGAGAAAAAATAACTCATCGTACAAAATTAGCTTGTATCTCCAAAACTACACGTTGTAACTCGAAAAGAATTGTTGTGGCGTGTACGTCTTAACATGTAGCATCTAAAGAGAACCAAAAGGAGAATTTTCTTTCGTCAAAATTTTTCAGAAAATCACGTTTTAAGGAAATCCCGCATTGTGCGAAATTATCTTGTTTTTCCTAAACACCACGTTGTAAGTCGAAAAGCTTTCATGTTGCGTGTATGTCTAAGTGTGTAGCCTCAAAAGAGAAGGCTCAGGAGAGTTTTATCTCGAAAGAATATGTAAGAATATCACTTCATAAGTAAATACAGTTTTGCAAAGTAAAGACATATACGTACATATTGGAAACTCTTTACGAGAAGAAATAACGCATAGTACAAAATTAGCTTGTATCTCCAAAACTACACGTTGTAACTCGAAAAGAATTGGTGTGGCGTGTACGTCTTAACGTGTAGTCTCAAAAGAGAGCCCAAAGGAGAATTTTCTTTCGTCAAAATTTTTCAGAAAATCACGTTTTAAGGAAATCCCGCATCGTGCGAAATTATCTTGTTTTTCCTAAACAACACGTTGTCACTCGAAAAGCTTTCGTGTTGCGTGAATGTCTAGGTGTGTAGCCTCAAAACAGAAGGCACAGGAGAGTTTTCTGTCGAAAGAATATTGTAGAATACCACGTTATAAGGAAATACAATTTTGCAGAGTAAAGACAAATACGTACGTATTGAAAACACATTATGAGAAAAAATAACTCATCGTACAAAATGAGCTTGTATCTCCAAAACTACACGTTTTAACTCGAAAAGAATTGTTGTGGCGTGTATGTCTTAACATGTAGCATCTAAAGAGAACCAAAAGGAGAATTTTCTTTCGTCAAAATTTTTCAGAAAATCACGTTTTAAGGAAATCCCGCATTGTGCGAAATTATCTTGTTTTTCCTAAACAACACGTTGTAAGTCGAAAAGCTTTCATGTTGCGTGTATGTCTAAGTGTGTAGCCTCAAAAGAGAAGGCACAGGAGAGTTTTCTCTCGAAAGAATATGTAAGAATACCACATCATAAGGAAATACAGTTTTGCAGAGTAAAGACATATACGTACATATTGGAAACTCTTTACGAGAAGAAATAACGCATCCTACAAAATTAGCTTGTATCTCCAAAACTACACGTTGTAACTCGGAAAGAATTGTTGTGGCGTGTACGTCTTAACATGTAGCATCTAAGGAGAACCAAAAGGAGAATTTTCTTTCGTCAAAATTTTTCAGAAAATCACGTTTTAAGGAAATCCCGCATCGTGCGAAATTATCTTGTTTTTCCTAAACAACACGTTGTAACTCGAAAAGCTTTCATGTTGCGTGAATGTCTAAGTGTGTAGCCTCAAAACAGAAGGCACAGGAGAGTTTTCTGTCGAAAGAATATTGTAGAATACCATGTTATAAGGAAATACAATTTTGCAGAGTAAAGACAAATACGTACGTATTGAAAACACATTACGAGAAAAAATAACTCATCGTACAAAATGAGCTTGTATCTCCAAAACTACACGTTTTAACTCGAAAAGAATTGTTGTGGCGTGTATGTCTTAACATGTAGCATCTAAAGAGAACCAAAAGGAGAATTTTCTTTCGTCAAAATTTTTCAGAAAATCACGTTTTAAGGAAATCCCGCATTGTGCGAAATTATCTTGTTTTTCCTAAACAACACGTTGTAAGTCGAAAAGCTTTCATGTTGCGTGTATGTCTAAGTGTGTAGCCTCAAAAGAGAAGGCACAGGAGAGTTTTCTCTCGAAAGAATATGTAAGAATACCACATCATAAGGAAAAACAGTTTTGCAGAGTAAAGACATATACGTACGTATTGGAAACTCTTTACGAGAAGAAATAACGCATCCTACAAAATTAGCTTGTATCTCCAAAACTACACGTTGTAACTCGGAAAGAATTGTTGTGGCGTGTACGTCTTAACATGTAGCATCTAAGGAGAACCAAAAGGAGAATTTTCTTTCGTCAAAATTTTTCAGAAAATCACGTTTTAAGGAAATCCCGCATCGTGCGAAATTATCTTGTTTTTCCTAAACAACACGTTGTAACTCGAAAAGCTTTCATGTTGCGTGAATGTCTAAGTGTGTAGCCTCAAAACAGAAGGCACAGGAGAGTTTTCTGTCGAAAGAATATTGTAGAATACCACGTTATAAGGAAATACAATTTTGCAGAGTAAAGACAAATACGTACTTATTGAAAACACATTACGAGAAAAAATAACTCATCGTACAAAATTAGCTTGTATCTCCAAAACTACACGTTGTAACTCGAAAAGAATTGTTGTGGCGTGTACGTCTTAACATGTAGCATCTAAAGAGAACTAAAAGGAGAATTTTCTTTCGTCAAAATTTTTCAGAAAATCACGTTTTAAGGAAATCCCGCATTGTGCGAAATTATCTTGTTTTTCCTAAACACCACGTTGTAAGTCGAAAAGCTTTCATGTTGCGTGTATGTCTAAGTGTGTAGCCTCAAAAGTGAAGACTCAGGAGAGTTTTCTCTCGAAAGAATATGTAAGGATACCACTTCATAAGGAAATACAGTTTTGCAGAGTAAAGACATATACGTACGTATTGGAAATTCTTTACGAGAAGAAATAACGCATCCTACAAAATTAGCTTGTATCTCCAAAACTACACGTTGTAACTCGAAAAGAATTGTTGTGGCGTGTACGTCTGAACATGTAGCATCTAAAGAGAACCAAAAGGAGAATTTTCTTTCGTCAAAATTTTTCAGAAAATCACGTTTTAAGGAAATCCCGCATCGTGCGAAATTATCTTGTTTTTCCTAAACAACACGTTGTAAGTCGAAAAGCTTTCATGTTGCGTGTATGTCTAAGTGTGTAGCCTCAAAAGAGAAGGCACAGGAGAGTTTTATCTCGAAAGAATATGTAAGAATATCACTTCATAAGGAAATACAGTTTTGCAAAGTAAAGACATATACGTACATATTGGAAACTCTTTACGAGAAGAAATAACGCATAGTACAAAATTAGCTTGTATCTCCAAAACTACACGTTGTAACTCGGAAAGAATTGTTGTGGCGTGTACGTCTTAACATGTAGCATCTAAGGAGAACCAAAAGGAGAATTTTCTTTCGTCAAAATTTTTCAGAAAATCACGTTTTAAGGAAATCCCGCATTGTGCGAAATTATCTTGTTTTTCCTAAACACCACGTTGTAAGTCGAAAAGCTTTCATGTTGCGTGTATGTCTAAGTGTGTAGCCTCAAAAGAGAAGGCTCAGGAGAGTTTTATCTCGAAAGAATATGTAAGAATATCACTTCATAAGTAAATACAGTTTTGCAAAGTAAAGACATATACGTACATATTGGAAACTCTTTACGAGAAGAAATAACGCATAGTACAAATTTAGCTTGTATCTCCAAAACTACACGTTGTAACTCGAAAAGAATTGGTGTGGCGTGTACATCTTAACGTGTAGTCTCAAAAGAGAGCCCAAAGGAGAATTTTCTTTCGTCAAAATTTTTCAGAAAATCACGTTTTAAGGAAATCCCGCATCGAGCGAAATTATCTTGTTTTTCCTAAACAACACGTTGTCACTCGAAAAGCTTTCGTGTTGCGTGAATGTCTAGGTGTGTAGCCTCAAAACAGAAGGCACAGGAGAGTTTTCTGTCGAAAGAATATTGTAGAATACCACGTTATAAGGAAATACAATTTTGCAGAGTAAAGACAAATACGTACATATTGAAAACACATTATGAGAAAAAATAACTCATCGTACAAAATGAGCTTGTATCTCCAAAACTACACGTTTTAACTCGAAAAGAATTGTTGTGGCGTGTATGTCTTAACATGTAGCATCTAAAGAGAACCAAAAGGAGAATTTTCTTTCGTCAAAATTTTTCAGAAAATCACGTTTTAAGGAAATCCCGCATTGTGCGAAATTATCTTGTTTTTCCTAAACAACACGTTGTAAGTCGAAAAGCTTTCATGTTGCGTGTATGTCTAAGTGTGTAGCCTCAAAAGAGAAGGCACAGGAGAGTTTTCTCTCGAAAGAATATGTAAGAATACCACATCATAAGGAAATACAGTTTTGCAGAGTAAAGACATATACGTACGTATTGGAAACTCTTTACGAGAAGAAATAACGCATCCTACAAAATTAGCTTGTATCTCCAAAACTACACGTTGTAACTCGGAAAGAATTGTTGTGGCGTGTACGTCTTAACATGTAGCATCTAAGGAGAACCAAAAGGAGAATTTTCTTTCGTCAAAATTTTTCAGAAAATCACGTTTTAAGGAAATCCCGCATCGTGCGAAATTATCTTGTTTTTCCTAAACAACACGTTGTAACTCGAAAAGCTTTCATGTTGCGTGAATGTCTAAGTGTGTAGCCTCAAAACAGAAGGCACAGGAGAGTTTTCTGTCGAAAGAATATTGTAGAATACCACGTTATAAGGAAATACAATTTTGCAGAGTAAAGACAAATACGTACTTATTGAAAACACATTACGAGAAAAAATAACTCATCGTACAAAATTACCTTGTATCTCCAAAACTACACGTTGTAACTCGAAAAGAATTGTTGTGGCGTGTACGTCTTAACATGTAGCATCTAAAGAGAACCAAAAGGAGAATTTTCTTTCGTCAAAATTTTTCAGAAAATCACGTTTTAAGGAAATCCCGCATCGTGCGAAATTATCTTGTTTTTCCTAAACAACACGTTGTAAGTCGAAAAGCTTTCATGTTGCGTGTATGTCTAAGTGTGTAGCCTCAAAAGAGAAGGCTCAGGAGAGTTTTCTCTCGAAAGAATATGTAAGAATACCACTTCATAAGGAAATACAGTTTTGCAGAGTAAAGACATATACGTACGTATTGGAAACTCTTTAAGAGAAGAAATAACGCATCGTACAAAATTATATTGTATCTCCAAAACTACACGTTGTAACTCGAAAAGAATTGTTGTGGCGTGTACGTCTGAACATGTAGCATCTAACGAGAACCAAAAGAAGAATTTTCTTTCGTCAAAATTTTTCAGAAAATCACGTTTTAAGGAAATCCCGCATCGTGCGAAATTATCTTGTTTTTCCTAAACAACACGTTGTAAGTCGAAAAGCTTTCATGTTGCGTGTATGTCTAAGTGTGTAGCCTCAAAAGAGAAGGCACAGGACAGTTTTCTCTCGAAAGAATATGTAAGAATACCACTTCATAAGGAAATACACATTTGCAGAGTAAAGACATATACGTACGCATTGGAAACTCTTTACGAGAAGAAATAACGCATAGTACAAAATTAGCTTGTATCTCCAAAACTACACGTTGTAACTCGAAAAGAATTGGTGTGGCGTGTACGTCTTAACGTGTAGTCTCAAAAGAAAGCCCAAAGGAGAATTTTCTTTCGTCAAAATTTTTCAGAAAATCACGTTTTAAGGAAATCCCGCATAGTACGAAATTATCTTGTTTTTCCTAAACAACACGTTGTAACTCGAAAAGCTTTCGTGTTGCGTGTTGTCTAAGTGTGTAGCCTCAAAACAGAAGGCACAGGAGAGTTTTCTGTCGAAAGAATATTGTAGAATACCACGTTATAAGGAAGTACAATTTTGCAGAGTAAAGACATATACGTACGTATTGGAAACTCTTCAGGAGAAGAAATAACGCATCGTACAAAATTAGCTTGTATCTCCAAAAACTACACGTTGTAAATCGAAAAGAATTGTTGTGGCATGTACGTCTTAACATGTAGCATCTAAAGAGAACCAAAAGGAGAATTTTCTTTCGTCAAAATTTTTCCGAAAATCACGTTTGAAGGAAATCCCGCATCGTGCGAAATTATCTTGTTTTTCCTAAACAACACGTTGTAAGTCGAAAAGCTTTCATGTTGCGTGTATGTCTAAGTATGTAGCCTCAAAAGAGAAGGCACAGGAGAGTTTTCTCTCGAAAGAATATGTAAGAATACCACTTCATAAGGAAATACAGTTTTGCAGAGTAAAGACATATACTTACGTATTGGAAACTGTTTACGAGAAGAAATAACGCATCGTACAAAATTAGCTTGTATCTCCAAAACTACACGTTGTAACTCGAAAAGAATTGTTGTGGCGTGTACGTCTGAACATGTAGCATCTAAAGAGAACCAAAAGGAGAATTTTCTTTCGTCAAAATTTTTCAGAAAATCACGTTTTAAGGAAATCCCGCATCGTGCGAAATTATCTTGTTTTTCCTAAACAACACGTTGTAACTCGAAAATCTTTCATGTTGCGTGAATGTCTAAGTGTGTAGCCTCAAAACAGAAGGCACAGGAGAGTTTTCTGTCGAAAGAATATTGTAGAATACCACGTTATAAGGAAATACAATTTTGCAGAGTAAAGACAAATACGTACTTATTGAAAACACATTACGAGAAAAAATAACTCATCGTACAAAATTAGCTTGTATCTCCAAAACTACACGTTGTAACTCGAAAAGAATTGTTGTGGCGTGTACGTCTTAACATGTAGCATCTAAAGAGAACCAAAAGGAGAATTTTCTTTCGTCAAAATTTTTCAGAAAATCACGTTTTAAGGAAATCCCGCATTGTGCGAAATTATCTTGTTTTTCCTAAACACCACGTTGTAAGTCGAAAAGCTTTCATGTTGCGTGTATGTCTAAGTGTGTAGCCTCAAAAGAGAAGGCTCAGGAGAGTTTTATCTCGAAAGAATATGTAAGAATATCACTTCATAAGTAAATACAGTTTTGCAAAGTAAAGACATATACGTACATATTGGAAACTCTTTACGAGAAGAAATAACGCATAGTACAAAATTAGCTTGTATCTCCAAAACTACACGTTGTAACTCGAAAAGAATTGGTGTGGCGTGTACGTCTTAACGTGTAGTCTCAAAAGAGAGCCCAAAGGAGAATTTTCTTTCGTCAAAATTTTTCAGAAAATCACGTTTTAAGGAAATCCCGCATCGTGCGAAATTATCTTGTTTTTCCTAAACAACACGTTGTCACTCGAAAAGCGTTCGTGTTGCGTGAATGTCTAAGTGTGTAGCCTCAAAACAGAAGGCACAGGAGAGTTTTCTGTCGAAAGAATATTGTAGAATACCACGTTATAAGGAAATACAATTTTGCAGAGTAAAGACAAATACGTACGTATTGAAAACACATTACGAGAAAAAATAACTCATCGTACAAAATTAGCTTGTATCTCCAAAACTACACGTTTTAACTCGAAAAGAATTGTTGTGGCATGTACGTCTTAACATGTAGCATCTAAAGAGAACCAAAAGGAGAATTTTCTTTCGTCAAAATTTTTCAGAAAATCACGTTTTAAGGAAATCCCGCATCGTGCGAAATTATCTTGTTTTTCCTAAACAACAAGTTTTAAGTCGAAAAGCTTTCATGTTGCGTGTATGTCTAAGTGTGTAGCCTCAAAAGAGAAGGCACAGGAGAGTTTTCTCTCGAAAGAATATGTAAGAATACCACATCATAAGGAAATACAGTTTTGCAGAGTAAAGACATATACGTACGTATTGGAAACTCTTTACGAGAAGAAATAACGCATCCTACAAAATTAGCTTCTATCTCCAAAACTACACGTTGTAACTCGAAAAGAATTGTTGTGGCGTGTACGTCTTAACATGTAGCATCTAAAGAGAACCAAAAGGAGAATTTTCTTTCGTCAAAATTTTTCAGAAAATCACGTTTTAAGGAAATCCCGCATCGTGCGAAATTATCTTGTTTTTCCTAAACAACACGTTGTGAGTCGAAAAGCTTTAAAGTTGCGTGTATGTCTAAGTGTGTAGCCTCAAAAGAGAAGGCGCAGGAGAGTTTTCTCTCGAAAGAATATGTAAGAATATTACTTCATAAGGAAATACAGTTTTGCAGAGTAAAGACATATACGTACGTATTGGAAACTCTTTACGAGAAGAAATCACGCATAGTACAAAATTAGCTTGTATCTCCAAATCTACATGCTGTATCTCGAAAAGAATTGTTGTGGCGTGTACGTCTTAACATGTAGCATCTAAAGAGAACCAAAAGGAGAATTTTCTTTCGTCAAAATTTTTCAGAAAATCACGTTTTAAGGAAATCCCGCATCGTGCGAAATTATCTTGTTTTTCCTAAACAACACCTTGTAACTCGAAAAGCTTTCGTGTTGCGTGAATGTCTAAGTGTGTAGCCTCAAAACAGAAGGCACAGGAGAGTTTTCTGTCGAAAGAATATTGTAGAATACCACGTTATAAGGAAATACAATTTTGCAGAGTAAAGACAAATACGTACGTATTGAAAACACATTACGAGAAAAAATAACTCATCGTACAAAATTAGCTTGTATCTCCAAAACTACACGTTTTAACTCGAAAAGAATTGTTGTGGCATGTACGTCTTAACATGTAGCATCTAAAGAGAACCAAAAGGAGAATTTTCTTTCGTCAAAATTTTTCAGAAAATCACGTTTTAAGGAAATCCCGCATCGTGCGAAATTATCTTGTTTTTCCTAAACAACACGTTTTAAGTCGAAAAGCTTTCATGTTGCGTGTATGTCTAAGTGTGTAGCCTCAAAAGAGAAGGCACAGGAGAGTTTTCTCTCGAAAGAATATGTAAGAATACCACATCATAAGGAAATACAGTTTTGCAGAGTAAAGACATATACGTACGTATTGGAAACTCTTTACGAGAAGAAATAACGCATCCTACAAAATTAGCTTGTATCTCCAAAACTACACGTTGTAACTCGAAAAGAATTGTTGTGGCGTGTACGTCTTAACATGTAGCATCTAAGGAGAACCAAAAGGAAAATTTTCTTTCGTCAAAATTTTTCAGAAAATCACGTTTTAAGGAAATCCCGCATCGTGCGAAATTATCTTGTTTTTCCTAAACAACACGTTGTGAGTCGAAAAGCTTTAAAGTTGCGTGTATGTCTAAGTGTGTAACCTCAAAAGAGAAGGCACAGGAGAGTTTTCTCTCGAAAGAATATGTAAGAATATTACTTCATAAGGAAATACAGTTTTGCAGAGTAAAGACATATACGTACGTATTGGAAACTCTTACGAGAAGAAATCACGCATAGTACAAAATTAGCTTGTATCTCCAAATCTACATGCTGTATCTCGAAAAGAATTGTTGTGGCGTGTACGTCTTAACATGTAGCATCTAAAGAGAACCAAAAGGAGAATTTTCTTTCGTCAAAATTTTTCAGAAAATCACGTTTTAAGGAAATCCCGCATCGTGCGAAATTATCTTGTTTTTCCTAAACAACACCTTGTAACTCGAAAAGCTTTCGTGTTGCGTGAATGTCTAAGTGTGTAGCCTCAAAACAGAAGGCACAGGAGAGTTTTCTGTCGAAAGAATATTGTAGAATACCACGTTATAAGGAAATACAATTTTGCAGAGAAAGAAAAATACGTACGTATTGAAAACACATTAGGAGAAAAAATAACTCATCGTACAAAATTAGCTTGTATCTCCAAAACTACACGTTGTAACTCGAAAAGAATTGTTGTGGCGTGTACGTCTGAACATGTAGCATCTAAAGAGAACCAAAAGGAGAATTTTCTTTCGTCAAAATTTTTCAAAAAATCACGTTTTAAGGAAATCCCGCATCGTGCGAAATTATCATGTTTTTCCTAAACAACAAGTTGTAAGTCGAAAAGCTTTAAAGTTGCGTGTATGTCTAAGTGTGTAGCCTCAAAAGAGAAGGCACAGGAGAGTTTTCTCTCGAAAGAATATGTAAGAATATCACTTCATAAGGAAATACAGTTTTGCAGAGTAAAGACATATACGTACGTATTGGAAACTCTTTACGAGAAGAAATAACGCATAGTACAAAATTAGCTTGTATCTCCAAAACTACACGTTGTAACTCGAAAAGAATTGGTGTGGCGTGTACGTCTTAACGTGTAGTCTCAAAAGAGAGCCCAAAGGAGAATTTTCTTTCGTCAAAATTTTTCAGAAAGTCACGTTTTAAGGAAATCCCGCATCGTGCGAAATTATCTTGTTTTTCCTAAACAACACGTTGTCACTCGAAAAGCTTTCGTGTTGCGTGAATGTCTAAGTGTGTAGCCTCAAAACAGAAGGCACAGGAGAGTTTTCTGTCGAAAGAATATTGTAGAATACCAAGTTATAAGGAAATACAATTTTCCAGAGTAAAGACAAATACGTATGTATTGAAAACACATTACGAGAAAAAATAACTCATCGTACAAAATTAGCTTGTATCTCCCAAACTACACGTTGTAACTCGAAATGAATTGTTGTGGCGTGTACGTCTTAACATGTAGCATCTAAAGAGAACCAAAAGGAGAATTTTCTTTCGTCAAAATTGTTCAGAAAATCACGTTTTAAGGAAATCCCGCATCCTGCGAAATTATCTTGTTTTTCCTAAACAACACGTTGTAACTCGAAAAGCTTTCATGTTGCGTGAATGTCTAAGTGTGTAGCCTCAAAACAGAAGGCACACGAGAGTTTTCTGTCGAAAGAATATTGTAGAATACCACGTTATAAGGAAATACAATTTTGCAGAGTAAAGACAAATACGTACGTATTGAAAACACATTACGAGAAAAAATAACTCATCGTACAAAATTAGCTTGTATCTCCAAAACTACACGTTGTAACTCGAAAAGAATTGTTGTGGCGTGTACGTCTTAACATGTAGCATCTAAAGAGAACCAAAAGGAGAATTTTCTTTCGTCAAAATTTTTCAGAAAATCACGTTTTAAGGAAATCCCGCATTGTGCGAAATTATCTTGTTTTTCCTAAACACCACGTTGTAAGTCGAAAAGCTTTCATGTTGCGTGTATGTCTAAGTGTGTAGCCTCAAAAGTGAAGACTCAGGAGAGTTTTCTCTCGAAAGAATATGTAAGGATACCACTTCATAAGGAAATAGAGTTTTGCAGAGTAAAGACATATACGTACGTATTGGAAATTCTTTACGAGAAGAAATAACGCATCCTACAAAATTAGCTTGTATCTCCAAAACTACACGTTGTAACTCGAAAAGAATTGTTGTGGCGTGTACGTCTGAACATGTAGCATCTAAAGAGAACCAAAAGGAGAATTTTCTTTCGTCAAAATTTTTCAGAAAATCACGTTTTAAGGAAATCCCGCATCGTGCGAAATTATCTTGTTTTTCCTAAACAACACGTTGTAAGTCGAAAAGCTTTCATGTTGCGTGTATGTCTAAGTGTGTAGCCTCAAAAGAGAAGGCACAGGAGAGTTTTATCTCGAAAGAATATGTAAGAATATCACTTCATAAGGAAATACAGTTTTGCAAAGTAAAGACATATACGTACATATTGGAAACTCTTTACGAGAAGAAATAACGCATAGTACAAAATTAGCTTGTATCTCCAAAACTACACGTTGTAACTCGAAAAGAATTGGTGTGGCGTGTACGTCTTAACGTGTAGTCTCAAAAGAGAGCCCAAAGGAGAATTTTCTTTCGTCAAAATTTTTCAGAAAATCACTTTTTAAGGAAATCCCGCATCGTGCGAAATTATCTTGTTTTTCCTAAACAACACGTTGTCACTCGAAAGCTTTCGTGTTGCGTGAATGTCTAGGTGTGTAGCCTCAAAACAGAAGGCACAGGAGAGTTTTCTGTCGAAAGAATATTGTAGAATACCACGTTATAAGGAAATACAATTTTGCAGAGTAAAGACAAATACGTACGTATTGAAAACACATTACGAGAAAAAATAACTCATCGTACAAAATGAGCTTGTATCTCCAAAACTACACGTTTTAACTCGAAAAGAATTGTTGTGGCATGTATGTCTTAACATGTAGCATCTAAAGAGAACCAAAAGGAGAATTTTCTTTCGTCAAAATTTTTCAGAAAATCACGTTTTAAGGAAATCCCGCATCGTGCGAAATTATCTTGTTTTTCCTAAACAACACGTTGTAAGTCGAAAAGCTTTCATGTTGCGTGTATGTCTAAGTGTGTAGCCTCAAAAGAGAAGGCACAGGAGAGTTTTCTCTCGAAAGAATATGTAAGAATACCACATCATAAGGAAATACAGTTTTGCAGAGTAAAGACATATACGTACGTATTGGAAACTCTTTACGAGAAGAAATAACGCATCCTACAAAATTAGCTTGTATCTCCAAAACTACACGTTGTAACTCGGAAAGAATTGTTGTGGCGTGTACGTCTTAACATGTAGCATCTAAGGAGAACCAAAAGGAGAATTTTCTTTCGTCAAAATTTTTCAGAAAATCACGTTTTAAGGAAATCCCGCATGGTGCGAAATTATCTTGTTTTTCCTAAACAACACGTTGTAACTCGAAAATCTTTCATGTTGCGTGAATGTCTAAGTGTGTAGCCTCAAAACAGAAGGCACAGGAGAGTTTTCTGTCGAAAGAATATTGTAGAATACCACGTTATAAGGAAATACAATTTTGCAGAGTAAAGACAAATACGTACTTATTGAAAACACATTACGAGAAAAAATAACTCATCGTACAAAATTAGCTTGTATCTCCAAAACTACACGTTGTAACTCGAAAAGAATTGTTGTGGCGTGTACGTCTTAACATGTAGCATCTAAAGAGAACCAAAAGGAGAATTTTCTTTCGTCAAAATTTTTCAGAAAATCACGTTTTAAGGAAATCCCGCATTGTGCGAAATTATCTTGTTTTTCCTAAACACCACGTTGTAAGTCGAAAAGCTTTCATGTTGCGTGTATGTCTAAGTGTGTAGCCTCAAAAGAGAAGGCTCAGGAGAGTTTTATCTCGAAAGAATATGTAAGAATATCACTTCATAAGTAAATACAGTTTTGCAAAGTAAAGACATATACGTACATATTGGAAACTCTTTACGAGAAGAAATAACGCATAGTACAAAATTAGCTTGTATCTCCAAAACTACACGTTGTAACTCGAAAAGAATTGGTGTGGCGTGTACGTCTTAACGTGTAGTCTCAAAAGAGAGCCCAAAGGAGAATTTTCTTTCGTCAAAATTTTTCAGAAAATCACGTTTTAAGGAAATCCCGCATCGTGCGAAATTATCTTGTTTTTCCTAAACAACACGTTGTCACTCGAAAAGCTTTCGTGTTGCGTGAATGTCTAGGTGTGTAGCCTCAAAACAGAAGGCACAGGAGAGTTTTCTGTCGAAAGAATATTGTAGAATACCACGTTATAAGGAAATACAATTTTGCAGAGTAAAGACAAATACGTACGTATTGAAAACACATTATGAGAAAAAATAACTCATCGTACAAAATGAGCTTGTATCTCCAAAACTACACGTTTTAACTCGAAAAGAATTGTTGTGGCGTGTATGTCTTAACATGTAGCATCTAAAGAGAACCAAAAGGAGAATTTTCTTTCGTCAAAATTTTTCAGAAAATCACGTTTTAAGGAAATCCCGCATTGTGCGAAATTATCTTGTTTTTCCTAAACAACACGTTGTAAGTCGAAAAGCTTTCATGTTGCGTGTATGTCTAAGTGTGTAGCCTCAAAAGAGAAGGCACAGGAGAGTTTTCTCTCGAAAGAATATGTAAGAATACCACATCATAAGGAAATACAGTTTTGCAGAGTAAAGACATATACGTACATATTGGAAACTCTTTACGAGAAGAAATAACGCATCCTACAAAATTAGCTTGTATCTCCAAAACTACACGTTGTAACTCGGAAAGAATTGTTGTGGCGTGTACGTCTTAACATGTAGCATCTAAGGAGAACCAAAAGGAGAATTTTCTTTCGTCAAAATTTTTCAGAAAATCACGTTTTAAGGAAATCCCGCATCGTGCGAAATTATCTTGTTTTTCCTAAACAACACGTTGTAACTCGAAAAGCTTTCATGTTGCGTGAATGTCTAAGTGTGTAGCCTCAAAACAGAAGGCACAGGAGAGTTTTCTGTCGAAAGAATATTGTAGAATACCATGTTATAAGGAAATACAATTTTGCAGAGTAAAGACAAATACGTACGTATTGAAAACACATTACGAGAAAAAATAACTCATCGTACAAAATGAGCTTGTATCTCCAAAACTACACGTTTTAACTCGAAAAGAATTGTTGTGGCGTGTATGTCTTAACATGTAGCATCTAAAGAGAACCAAAAGGAGAATTTTCTTTCGTCAAAATTTTTCAGAAAATCACGTTTTAAGGAAATCCCGCATTGTGCGAAATTATCTTGTTTTTCCTAAACAACACGTTGTAAGTCGAAAAGCTTTCATGTTGCGTGTATGTCTAAGTGTGTAGCCTCAAAAGAGAAGGCACAGGAGAGTTTTCTCTCGAAAGAATATGTAAGAATACCACATCATAAGGAAAAACAGTTTTGCAGAGTAAAGACATATACGTACGTATTGGAAACTCTTTACGAGAAGAAATAACGCATCCTACAAAATTAGCTTGTATCTCCAAAACTACACGTTGTAACTCGGAAAGAATTGTTGTGGCGTGTACGTCTTAACATGTAGCATCTAAGGAGAACCAAAAGGAGAATTTTCTTTCGTCAAAATTTTTCAGAAAATCACGTTTTAAGGAAATCCCGCATCGTGCGAAATTATCTTGTTTTTCCTAAACAACACGTTGTAACTCGAAAAGCTTTCATGTTGCGTGAATGTCTAAGTGTGTAGCCTCAAAACAGAAGGCACAGGAGAGTTTTCTGTCGAAAGAATATTGTAGAATACCACGTTATAAGGAAATACAATTTTGCAGAGTAAAGACAAATACGTACTTATTGAAAACACATTACGAGAAAAAATAACTCATCGTACAAAATTAGCTTGTATCTCCAAAACTACACGTTGTAACTCGAAAAGAATTGTTGTGGCGTGTACGTCTTAACATGTAGCATCTAAAGAGAACTAAAAGGAGAATTTTCTTTCGTCAAAATTTTTCAGAAAATCACGTTTTAAGGAAATCCCGCATTGTGCGAAATTATCTTGTTTTTCCTAAACACCACGTTGTAAGTCGAAAAGCTTTCATGTTGCGTGTATGTCTAAGTGTGTAGCCTCAAAAGTGAAGACTCAGGAGAGTTTTCTCTCGAAAGAATATGTAAGGATACCACTTCATAAGGAAATACAGTTTTGCAGAGTAAAGACATATACGTACGTATTGGAAATTCTTTACGAGAAGAAATAACGCATCCTACAAAATTAGCTTGTATCTCCAAAACTACACGTTGTAACTCGAAAAGAATTGTTGTGGCGTGTACGTCTGAACATGTAGCATCTAAAGAGAACCAAAAGGAGAATTTTCTTTCGTCAAAATTTTTCAGAAAATCACGTTTTAAGGAAATCCCGCATCGTGCGAAATTATCTTGTTTTTCCTAAACAACACGTTGTAAGTCGAAAAGCTTTCATGTTGCGTGTATGTCTAAGTGTGTAGCCTCAAAAGAGAAGGCACAGGAGAGTTTTATCTCGAAAGAATATGTAAGAATATCACTTCATAAGGAAATACAGTTTTGCAAAGTAAAGACATATACGTACATATTGGAAACTCTTTACGAGAAGAAATAACGCATAGTACAAAATTAGCTTGTATCTCCAAAACTACACGTTGTAACTCGGAAAGAATTGTTGTGGCGTGTACGTCTTAACATGTAGCATCTAAGGAGAACCAAAAGGAGAATTTTCTTTCGTCAAAATTTTTCAGAAAATCACGTTTTAAGGAAATCCCGCATTGTGCGAAATTATCTTGTTTTTCCTAAACACCACGTTGTAAGTCGAAAAGCTTTCATGTTGCGTGTATGTCTAAGTGTGTAGCCTCAAAAGAGAAGGCTCAGGAGAGTTTTATCTCGAAAGAATATGTAAGAATATCACTTCATAAGTAAATACAGTTTTGCAAAGTAAAGACATATACGTACATATTGGAAACTCTTTACGAGAAGAAATAACGCATAGTACAAATTTAGCTTGTATCTCCAAAACTACACGTTGTAACTCGAAAAGAATTGGTGTGGCGTGTACATCTTAACGTGTAGTCTCAAAAGAGAGCCCAAAGGAGAATTTTCTTTCGTCAAAATTTTTCAGAAAATCACGTTTTAAGGAAATCCCGCATCGAGCGAAATTATCTTGTTTTTCCTAAACAACACGTTGTCACTCGAAAAGCTTTCGTGTTGCGTGAATGTCTAGGTGTGTAGCCTCAAAACAGAAGGCACAGGAGAGTTTTCTGTCGAAAGAATATTGTAGAATACCACGTTATAAGGAAATACAATTTTGCAGAGTAAAGACAAATACGTACATATTGAAAACACATTATGAGAAAAAATAACTCATCGTACAAAATGAGCTTGTATCTCCAAAACTACACGTTTTAACTCGAAAAGAATTGTTGTGGCGTGTATGTCTTAACATGTAGCATCTAAAGAGAACCAAAAGGAGAATTTTCTTTCGTCAAAATTTTTCAGAAAATCACGTTTTAAGGAAATCCCGCATTGTGCGAAATTATCTTGTTTTTCCTAAACAACACGTTGTAAGTCGAAAAGCTTTCATGTTGCGTGTATGTCTAAGTGTGTAGCCTCAAAAGAGAAGGCACAGGAGAGTTTTCTCTCGAAAGAATATGTAAGAATACCACATCATAAGGAAATACAGTTTTGCAGAGTAAAGACATATACGTACGTATTGGAAACTCTTTACGAGAAGAAATAACGCATCCTACAAAATTAGCTTGTATCTCCAAAACTACACGTTGTAACTCGGAAAGAATTGTTGTGGCGTGTACGTCTTAACATGTAGCATCTAAGGAGAACCAAAAGGAGAATTTTCTTTCGTCAAAATTTTTCAGAAAATCACGTTTTAAGGAAATCCCGCATCGTGCGAAATTATCTTGTTTTTCCTAAACAACACGTTGTAACTCGAAAAGCTTTCATGTTGCGTGAATGTCTAAGTGTGTAGCCTCAAAACAGAAGGCACAGGAGAGTTTTCTGTCGAAAGAATATTGTAGAATACCACGTTATAAGGAAATACAATTTTGCAGAGTAAAGACAAATACGTACTTATTGAAAACACATTACGAGAAAAAATAACTCATCGTACAAAATTACCTTGTATCTCCAAAACTACACGTTGTAACTCGAAAAGAATTGTTGTGGCGTGTACGTCTTAACATGTAGCATCTAAAGAGAACCAAAAGGAGAATTTTCTTTCGTCAAAATTTTTCAGAAAATCACGTTTTAAGGAAATCCCGCATCGTGCGAAATTATCTTGTTTTTCCTAAACAACACGTTGTAAGTCGAAAAGCTTTCATGTTGCGTGTATGTCTAAGTGTGTAGCCTCAAAAGAGAAGGCTCAGGAGAGTTTTCTCTCGAAAGAATATGTAAGAATACCACTTCATAAGGAAATACAGTTTTGCAGAGTAAAGACATATACGTACGTATTGGAAACTCTTTAAGAGAAGAAATAACGCATCGTACAAAATTATATTGTATCTCCAAAACTACACGTTGTAACTCGAAAAGAATTGTTGTGGCGTGTACGTCTGAACATGTAGCATCTAACGAGAACCAAAAGAAGAATTTTCTTTCGTCAAAATTTTTCAGAAAATCACGTTTTAAGGAAATCCCGCATCGTGCGAAATTATCTTGTTTTTCCTAAACAACACGTTGTAAGTCGAAAAGCTTTCATGTTGCGTGTATGTCTAAGTGTGTAGCCTCAAAAGAGAAGGCACAGGACAGTTTTCTCTCGAAAGAATATGTAAGAATACCACTTCATAAGGAAATACACATTTGCAGAGTAAAGACATATACGTACGCATTGGAAACTCTTTACGAGAAGAAATAACGCATAGTACAAAATTAGCTTGTATCTCCAAAACTACACGTTGTAACTCGAAAAGAATTGGTGTGGCGTGTACGTCTTAACGTGTAGTCTCAAAAGAAAGCCCAAAGGAGAATTTTCTTTCGTCAAAATTTTTCAGAAAATCACGTTTTAAGGAAATCCCGCATAGTACGAAATTATCTTGTTTTTCCTAAACAACACGTTGTAACTCGAAAAGCTTTCGTGTTGCGTGTTGTCTAAGTGTGTAGCCTCAAAACAGAAGGCACAGGAGAGTTTTCTGTCGAAAGAATATTGTAGAATACCACGTTATAAGGAAGTACAATTTTGCAGAGTAAAGACATATACGTACGTATTGGAAACTCTTCAGGAGAAGAAATAACGCATCGTACAAAATTAGCTTGTATCTCCAAAAACTACACGTTGTAAATCGAAAAGAATTGTTGTGGCATGTACGTCTTAACATGTAGCATCTAAAGAGAACCAAAAGGAGAATTTTCTTTCGTCAAAATTTTTCCGAAAATCACGTTTGAAGGAAATCCCGCATCGTGCGAAATTATCTTGTTTTTCCTAAACAACACGTTGTAAGTCGAAAAGCTTTCATGTTGCGTGTATGTCTAAGTATGTAGCCTCAAAAGAGAAGGCACAGGAGAGTTTTCTCTCGAAAGAATATGTAAGAATACCACTTCATAAGGAAATACAGTTTTGCAGAGTAAAGACATATACTTACGTATTGGAAACTGTTTACGAGAAGAAATAAAGCATAGTACAAAATTAGCTTGTATCTCCAAAACTACACGTTGTAACTAGAAAAGAATTGGTGTGGCGTGTACGTCTTAACGTGTAGTCTCAAAAGAGAGCACAGAGGAGAATTTTCTTTCGTCAAAATTTTTCAGAAAATCACGTTTTAAGGAAATCCCGCATAGTACGAAATTATCTTGTTTTTCCTAAACAACACGTTGTAACTCGAAAAGCTTTCGTGTTGCGTGTATGTCTAAGTGTGTAGCCTCAAAAGAGAAGGCACAGGAGAGTTTTCTGTCGAAAGAATATTGTAGAATACCACGTTATAAGGAAGTACAATTTTGCAGAGTAAAGACATATACGTACGTATTGGAAACTCTTTACGAGAAGAAATAACGCATCGTACAAAATTAGCTTGTATCTCCAAAACTACACGTTGTAACTCGAAAAGAATTGTTGTGGCATGTACGTCTGAACATGTAGCATCTAAAGAGAACCAAAAGGAGAATTTTCTTTCGTCAAAATTTTTCAGAAAATCACGATTTAAGGAAATCCCGCATCGTGCGAAATTATCTTGTTTTTCCTAAACAACACGTTGTAAGTCGAAAAGCTTTCATGTTGCATGTATGTCTAAGTGTGTAGCCTCAAAAGAGAAGGCACAGGACAGTTTTCTCTCGAAAGAATATGTAAGAATACCACTTCATAAGGAAATACAGTTTTGCAGAGTAAAGACATATACGTACGCATTGGAAACTCTTTATGAGAAGAAATAACGCATAGTAAAAAATTAGCTTGTATCTCCAAAACTACACGTTGTAACTCGAAAAGAATTGGTGTGGCGTGTACGTCTTAACGTGTAGTCTCAAAAGAGAGCCCAAAGGAGAATTTTCTTTCGTCAAAATTTTTCAGAAAATCACGTTTTAAGGAAATCCCGCATCGTGCGAAATTATCTTGTTTTTCCTAAACAACACGTTGTCACTCGAAAAGCTTTCGTGTTCGTGAATGTCTAAGTGTGTAGCCTCAAAACAGAAGGCACAGGAGAGTTTTCTGTCGAAAGAATATTGTAGAATACCACGTTATAAGGAAATACAATTTTGCAGAGTAAAGACATATACGTACGTATTGGAAACTCTTCAGGAGAAGAAATAACGCATCGTACAAAATTAGCTTGTATCTCCAAAAACTACACGTTGTAACTCGAAAAGAATTGTTGTGGCATGTACGTCTTAACATGTAGCATCTAAAGAGAACCAAAAGGAGAATTTTCTTTCGTCAAAATTTTTCAGAAAATCACGTTTGAAGGAAATCCCGCATCGTGCGAAATTATCTTGTTTTTCCTAAACAACACGTTGTAAGTCGAAAAGCTTTCATGTTGCGTGTATGTCTACGTTTGTAGCCTCAAAAGAGAAGCCACAGGAGAGTTTTCTCTCGAAAGAATATGTAAGAATACCACATCATAAGGAAATACAGTTTTGCAGAGTAAAGACATATACGTACGTATTGGAAACTCTTTACGAGAAGAAATAACGCATCCTACAAAATTAGCTTGTATCTCCAAAACTACACGTTGTAACTCGAAAAGAATTGTTGTGGCGTGTACGTCTTAACATGTAGCATCTAAAGAGAACCAAAAGGAGAAATTTCTTTCGTCAAAATTGTTCAGAAAATCACGTTTTAAGGAAATCCCGCATGCTGCGAAATTATCTTGTTTTTCCTAAACAACACGTTGTAACTCGAAAAGCTTTCATGTTGCGTGAATGTCTAAGTGTGTAGCCTCAAAACAGAAGGCACACGAGAGTTTTCTGTCGAAAGAATATTGTAGAATACCACGTTATAAGGAAATACAATTTTGCAGAGTAAAGACAAATACGTACGTATTGAAAACACATTACGAGAAAAAATAACTCATCGTACAAAATTAGCTTGTATCTCCAAAACTACACGTTGTAACTCGAAAAGAATTGTTGTGGCGTGTACGTCTTAACATGTAGCATCTAAAGAGAACCAGAAGGAGAATTTTCTTTCGTCAAAATTTTTCAGAAAATCACGTTTTAAGGAAATCCCGCATTGTGCGAAATTATCTTGTTTTTCCTAAACAAAACGTTGTAAGTCGAAAAGCTTTCATGTTGCGTGTATGTCTAAGTGTGTAGCCTCAAAAGAGAAGGCTCAGGAGAGTTTTCTCTCGAAAGAATATGTAAGAATACCACTTCATAAGGAAATACAGTTTTGCAGAGTAAAGACATATACGTACGTATTGGAAACTCTTTACGAGAAGAAATAACGCATCGTACAAAATTATATTGTATCTCCAAAACTACACGTTGTAACTCGAAAAGAATTGTTGTGGTGTGTACGTCTGAACATGTAGCATCTAACGAGAACCAAAAGAAGAATTTTCTTTCGTCAAAATTTTTCAGAAAATCACGTTTTAAGGAAATCCCGCATCGTGCGAAATTATCTTGTTTTTCCTAAACAACACGTTGTAAGTCGAAAAGCTTTCATGTTGCGTGTATGTCTAAGTGTGTAGCCTCAAAAGAGAAGGCACAGGACAGTTTTCTCTCGAAAGAATATGTAAGAATACCACTTCATAAGGAAATACACATTTGCAGAGTAAAGACATATACATACGCATTGGAAACTCTTTACGAGAAGAAATAACGCATAGTACAAAATTAGCTTGTATCCCCAAAACTACACGTTGTAACTCGAAAAGAATTGGTGTGGCGTGTACGTCTTAACGTGTAGTCTCAAAAGAAAGCCCAAAGGAGAATTTTCTTTCGTCAAAATTTTTCAGAAAATCACGTTTTAAGGAAATCCCGCATAGTACGAAATTATCTTGTTTTTCCTAAACAACACGTTGTAACTCGAAAAGCTTTCGTGTTGCGTGTTGTCTAAGTGTGTAGCCTCAAAACAGAAGGCACAGGAGAATTTTCTGTCGAAAGAATATTGTAGAATACCACGTTATAAGGAAGTACAATTTTGCAGAGTAAAGACAAATACGTACGTATTGGAAACTCTTCAGGAGAAGAAATAACGCATCGTACAAAATTAGCTTGTATCTCCAAAAACTACACGTTGTAACTCGAAAAGAATTGTTGTGGCATGTACGTCTTAACATGTAGCATCTAAACAGAACCAAAAGGAGAATTTTCTTTCGTCAAAATTTTTCCGAAAATCACGTTTGAAGGAAATCCCGCATCGTGCGAAATTATCTTGTTTTTCCTAAACAACACGTTGTAAGTCGAAAAGCTTTCATGTTGCGTGTATGTCTAAGTATGTAGCCTCAAAAGAGAAGGCACAGGAGAGTTTTCTCTCGAAAGAATATGTAAGAATACCACTTCATAAGGAAATACAGTTTTGCAGAGTAAAGACATATACTTACGTATTGGAAACTGTTTACGAGAAGAAATAACGCATAGTACAAAATTAGCTTGTATCTCCAAAACTACACGTTGTAACTCGAAAAGAATTGGTGTGGCGTGTACGTCTTAACGTGTAGTCTCAAAAGAGAGCACAGAGGAGAATTTTCTTTCGTCAAAATTTTTCAGAAAATCACGTTTTAAGGAAATCCCGCATAGTACGAAATTATCTTGTTTTTCCTAAACAACACGTTGTAACTCGAAAAGCTTTCGTGTTGCGTGTATGTCTAAGTGTGTAGCCTCAAAAGAGAAGGCACAGGAGAGTTTTCTGTCGAAAGAATATTGTAGAATACCACGTTATAAGGAAGTACAATTTTGCAGAGTAAAGACATATACGTACATATTGGAAACTCTTTATGAGAAGAAATAACGCATCGTACAAAATTAGCTTGTATCTCCAAAACTACACGTTGTAACTCGAAAAGAATTGTTGTGGCATGTACGTCTGAACATGTAGCATCTAAAGAGAACTAAAAGGAGAATTTTCTTTCGTCAAAATTTTTCAGAAAATCACGATTTAAGGAAATCCCGCATCGTGCGAAATTATCTTGTTTTTCCTAAACAACACGTTGTAAGTCGAAAAGCTTTCATGTTGCGTGAATGTGTAAGTGTGTAGCCTCAAAAGAGAAGGCACAGGACAGTTTTTTCTCGAAAGAATATGTAAGAATACCACTTCATAAGGAAATACAGTTTTGCAGAGTAAAGACATATACGTACGCATTGGAAACTCTTTACGAGAAGAAATAACGCATAGTACAAAATTAGCTTGTATCTCCAAAACTACACGTTGTAACTCGAAAAGAATTGGTGTGGCGTGTACGTCTTAACGTGTAGTCTCAAAAGAGAGCCCAAAGGAGAATTTTCTTTCGTCAAAATTTTTCAGAAAATCACGTTTTAAGGAAATCCCGCATTGTGCGAAATTATCTTGTTTTTCCTAAACAACACGTTGTAAGTCGAAAAGCTTTCATGTTGCGTGTATGTCTAAGTGTGTAGCCTCAAAAGAGAAGGCTCAGGAGAGTTTTCTCTCGAAAGAATATGTAAGAATACCACTTCATAAGGAAATACAGTTTTGCAGAGTAAAGACATATACGTACGTATTGGAAACTCTTTACGAGAAGAAATAACGCATCGTACAAAATTATATTGTATCTCCAAAACTACACGTTGTAACTCGAAAAGAATTGTTGTGGCGTGTACGTCTGAACATGTAGCATCTAACGAGAACCAAAAGAAGAATTTTCTTTCGTCAAAATTTTTCAGAAAATCACGTTTTAAGGAAATCCCGCATCGTGCGAAATTATCTTGTTTTTCCTAAACAACACGTTGTAAGTCGAAAAGCTTTCATGTTGCGTGTATGTCTAAGTGTGTAGCCTCAAAAGAGAAGGCACAGGAGAGTTTTCTCTCGAAAGAATATGTAAGAATACCACTTCATAAGGAAATACACATTTGCAGAGTAAAGACATATACGTACGCATTGGAAACTCTTTACGAGAAGAAATAACGCATAGTACAAAATTAGCTTGTATCTCCAAAACTACACGTTGTAACTCGAAAAGAATTGGTGTGGCGTGTACGTCTTAACGTGTAGTCTCAAAAGAAAGCCCAAATGAGAATTTTCTTTCGTCAAATTTTTCAGAAAATCACGTTTTAAGGAAATCCCGCATAGTACGAAATTATCTTGTTTTTCCTAAACAACACGTTGTAACTCGAAAAGCTTTCGTGTTGCGTGTTGTCTAAGTGTGTAGCCTCAAAACAGAAGGCACAGGAGAATTTTCTGTCGAAAGAATATTGTAGAATACCACGTTATAAGGAAGTACAATTTTGCAGAGTAAAGACATATACGTACGTATTGGAAACTCGTCAGGAGAAGAAATAACGCATCGTACAAAATTAGCTTGTATCTCCAAAAACTACACGTTGTAACTCGAAAAGAATTGTTGTGGCATGTACGTCTTAACATGTAGCATCTAAAGAGAACCAAAAGGAGAATTTTCTTTCGTCAAAATTTTTCAGAAAATCACGATTTAAGGAAATCCCGCATCGTGCGAAATTATCTTGTTTTTCCTAAACAACACGTTGTAAGTCGAAAAGCTTTCATGTTGCGTGTATGTCTAAGTGTGTAGCCTCAAAAGAGAAGGCACAGGACAGTTTTCTCTCGAAAGAATATGTAAGAATACCACTTCATAAGGAAATACAGTTTTGCAGAGTAAAGACATATACTTACGTATTGGAAACTGTTTACGAGAAGAAATAACGCATAGTACAAAATTAGCTTGTATCTCCAAAACTACACGTTGTAACTCGAAAAGAATTGGTGTGGCGTGTACGTCTTAACGTGTAGTCTCAAAAGAGAGCACAGAGGAGAATTTTCTTTCGTCAAAATTTTTCAGAAAATCACGTTTTAAGGAAATCCCGCATAGTACGAAATTATCTTGTTTTTCCTAAACAACACGTTGTAACTCGAAAAGCTTTCGTGTTGCGTGTATGTCTAAGTGTGTAGCCTCAAAAGAGAAGGCACAGGAGAGTTTTCTGTCGAAAGAATATTGTAGAATACCACGTTATAAGGAAGTACAATTTTGCAGAGTAAAGACATATACGTACATATTGGAAACTCTTTATGAGAAGAAATAACGCATCGTACAAAATTAGCTTGTATCTCCAAAACTACACGTTGTAACTCGAAAAGAATTGTTGTGGCATGTACGTCTGAACATGTAGCATCTAAAGAGAACTAAAAGGAGAATTTTCTTTCGTCAAAATTTTTCAGAAAATCACGATTTAAGGAAATCCCGCATCGTGCGAAATTATCTTGTTTTTCCTAAACAACACGTTGTAAGTCGAAAAGCTTTCATGTTGCGTGTATGTGTAAGTGTGTAGCCTCAAAAGAGAAGGCACAGGACAGTTTTTTCTCGAAAGAATATGTAAGAATACCACTTCATAAGGAAATACAGTTTTGCAGAGTAAAGACATATACGTACGCATTGGAAACTCTTTACGAGAAGAAATAACGCATAGTACAAAATTAGCTTGTATCTCCAAAACTACACGTTGTAACTCGAAAAGAATTGGTGTGGCGTGTACGTCTTAACGTGTAGTCTCAAAAGAGAGCCCAAAGGAGAATTTTCTTTCGTCAAAATTTTTCAGAAAATCACGTTTTAAGGAAATCCCGCATTGTGCGAAATTATCTTGTTTTTCCTAAACAACACGTTGTAAGTCGAAAAGCTTTCATGTTGCGTGTATGTCTAAGTGTGTAGCCTCAAAAGAGAAGGCTCAGGAGAGTTTTCTCTCGAAAGAATATGTAAGAATACCACTTCATAAGGAAATACAGTTTTGCAGAGTAAAGACATATACGTACGTATTGGAAACTCTTTACGAGAAGAAATAACGCATCGTACAAAATTATATTGTATCTCCAAAACTACACGTTGTAACTCGAAAAGAATTGTTGTGGCGTGTACGTCTGAACATGTAGCATCTAACGAGAACCAAAAGAAGAATTTTCTTTCGTCAAAATTTTTCAGAAAATCACGTTTTAAGGAAATCCCGCATCGTGCGAAATTATCTTGTTTTTCCTAAACAACACGTTGTAAGTCGAAAAGCTTTCATGTTGCGTGTATGTCTAAGTGTGTAGCCTCAAAAGAGAAGGCACAGGAGAGTTTTCTCTCGAAAGAATATGTAAGAATACCACTTCATAAGGAAATACACATTTGCAGAGTAAAGACATATACGTACGCATTGGAAACTCTTTACGAGAAGAAATAACGCATAGTACAAAATTAGCTTGTATCCCAAAACTACACGTTGTAACTCGAAAAGAATTGGTGTGGCGTGTACGTCTTAACGTGTAGTCTCAAAAGAAAGCCCAAAGGAGAATTTTCTTTCGTCAAATTTTTCAGAAAATCACGTTTTAAGGAAATCCCGCATAGTACGAAATTATCTTGTTTTTCCTAAACAACACGTTGTAACTCGAAAAGCTTTCGTGTTGCGTGTTGTCTAAGTGTGTAGCCTCAAAACAGAAGGCACAGGAGAATTTTCTGTCGAAAGAATATTGTAGAATACCACGTTATAAGGAAGTACAATTTTGCAGAGTAAAGACATATACGTACGTATTGGAAACTCGTCAGGAGAAGAAATAACGCATCGTACAAAATTAGCTTGTATCTCCAAAAACTACACGTTGTAACTCGAAAAGAATTGTTGTGGCATGTACGTCTTAACATGTAGCATCTAAAGAGAACCAAAAGGAGAATTTTCTTTCGTCAAAATTTTTCAGAAAATCACGATTTAAGGAAATCCCGCATCGTGCGAAATTATCTTGTTTTTCCTAAACAACACGTTGTAAGTCGAAAAGCTTTCATGTTGCGTGTATGTCTAAGTGTGTAGCCTCAAAAGAGAAGGCACAGGACAGTTTTCTCTCGAAAGAATATGTAAGAATACCACTTCATAAGGAAATACAGTTTTGCAGAGTAAAGACATATACATACGCATTGGAAACTCTTTACGAGAAGAAATAACGCATAGTACAAAATTAGCTTGTATCTCCAAAACTACACGTTGTAACTCGAAAAGAATTGGTGTGGCGTGTACGTCTTAACGTGTAGTCTCAAAAGAGAGCCCAAAGGAGAATTTTCTTTCGTCAAAATTTTTCAGAAAATCACGTTTTAAGGAAATCCTGCATCGTGCGAAATTATCTTGTTTTTCCTAAACAACACGTTGTCACTCGAAAAGCTTTCGTGTTGCGTGAATGTCTAAGTGTGTAGCCTCAAAACAGAAGGCACAGGAGAGTTTTCTGTCGAAAGAATATTGTAGAATACCACGTTATAAGGAAATACAATTTTGCAGAGTAAAGACAAATACGTACGTATTGAAAACACATTACGAGAAAAAATAACTCATCGTACAAAATTAGCTTGTATCTCCAAAACTACACGTTGTAACTCGAAAAGAATTGTTGTGGCGTGTACGTCTTAACATGTAGCATCAAAGAGAACCAAAAGGAGAATTTTCTTTCGTCAAACTTTTCAGAAAATCACGTTTTAAGGAAATCCCGCATCGTGCGAAATTATCTTGTTTTTCCTAAACAACACGTTTTAAGTCGAAAAGCTTTCATGTTGCGTGTATGTCTAAGTGTGTAGCCTCAAAAGAGAAGGCACAGGAGAGTTTTCTCTCGAAAGAATATGTAAGAATACCACATCATAAGGAAATACAGTTTTGCAGAGTAAAGACATATACGTACGTATTGGAAACTCTTTACGAGAAGAAATAAGGCATCCTACAAAATTAGCTTGTATCTCCAAAACTACACGTTGTAACTCGAAAAGAATTGTTGTGGCGTGTACGTCTTAACATGTAGCATCTAAAGAGAACCAAAAGGAGAATTTTCTTTCGTCAAAATTTTTCAGAAAATCACGTTTTAAGGATATCCCGCATCGTGCGAAATTATCTTGTTTTTCCTAAACAACACGTTGTAACTCGAAAAGCTTTCATGTTGCGTGAATGTCTAAGTGTGTAGCCTCAAAACAGAAGGCACACGAGAGTTTTCTGTCGAAAGAATATTGTAGAATACCACGTTATAAGGAAATACAATTTTGCAGAGTAAAGACAAATACGTACGTATTGAAAACACATTACGAGAAAAAATAACTCATCGTACAAAATTAGCTTGTATCTCCAAAACTACACGTTGTAACTCGAAAAGAATTGTTGTGGCGTGTACGTCTTAACATGTAGCATCTAAAGAGAACCAGAAGGAGAATTTTCTTTCGTCAAAATTTTTCAGAAAATCACGTTTTAAGGAAATCCCGCATTGTGCGAAATTATATTGTTTTTCCTAAACAACACGTTGTAAGTCGAAAAGCTTTCATGTTGCGTGTATGTCTAAGTGTGTAGCCTCAAAAGAGAAGGCTCAGGAGAGTTTTCTCTCGAAAGAATATGTAAGAATACCACTTCATAAGGAAATACAGTTTTGCAGAGTAAAGACATATACGTACGTATTGGAAACTCTTTACGAGAAGAAATAACGCATCGTACAAAATTATATTGTATCTCCAAAACTACACGTTGTAACTCGAAAAGAATTGTTGTGGCGTGTACGTCTGAACATGTAGCATCTATCGAGAACCAAAAGAAGAATTTTCTTTCGTCAAAATTTTTCAGAAAATCACGTTTTAAGGAAATCCCGCATCGTGCGAAATTATCTTGTTTTTCCTAAACAACACGTTGTAAGTCGAAAAGCTTTCATGTTGCGTGTATGTCTAAGTGTGTAGCCTCAAAAGAGAAGGCACAGGACAGTTTTCTCTCGAAAGAATATGTAAGAATACCACTTCATAAGGAAATACACATTTGCAGAGTAAAGACATATACGTACGCATTGGAAACTCTTTACGAGAAGAAATAACGCATAGTACAAAATTAGCTTGTATCTCCAAAACTACACGTTGTAACTCGAAAAGAATTGGTGTGGCCTGTAGGTCTTAACGTGTAGTCTCAAAAGAAAGCCCAAAGGAGAATTTTCTTTCGTCAAAATTTTTCAGAAAATCACGTTTTAAGGAAATCCCGCATAGTACGAAATTATCTTGTTTTTCCTAAACAACACGTTGTAACTCGAAAAGCTTTCGTGTTGCGTGTTGTCTAAGTGTGTAGCCTCAAAACAGAAGGCACAGGAGAATTTTCTGTCGAAAGAATATTGTAGAATACCACGTTATAAGGAAGTACAATTTTGCAGAGTAAAGACATATACGTACGTATTGGAAACTCTTCAGGAGAAGAAATAACGCATCGTACAAAATTAGCTTGTATCTCCAAAAACTACACGTTGTAACTCGAGAAGAATTGTTGTGGCATGTACGTCTTAACATGTAGCATCTAAAGAGAACCAAAAGGAGAATTTTCTTTCGTCAAAATTTTTCAGAAAATCACGTTTGAAGGAAATCCCGCATCGTGCGAAATTATCTTGTTTTTCCTAAACAACACGTTGTAAGTCGAAAAGCTTTCATGTTGCGTGTATGTCTAAGTGTGTAGCCTCAAAAGAGAAGGCACAGGAGAGTTTTCTCTCGAAAGAATATGTAAGAATACCACTTCATAAGGAAATACAGTTTTGCAGAGTAAAGACATATACTTACGTATTGGAAACTGTTTACGAGAAGAAATAACACATAGTACAAAATTAGCTTGTATCTCCAAAACTACACGTTGTAACTCGAAAAGAATTGGTGTGGCGTGTACGTCTTAACGTGTAGTCTCAAAAGAGAGCACAGAGGAGAATTTTCTTTCGTCAAAATTTTTCAGAAAATCACGTTTTAAGGAAATCCCGCATAGTACGAAATTATCTTGTTTTTCCTAAACAACACGTTGTAACTCGAAAAGCTTTCGTGTTGCGTGTATGTCTAAGTGTGTAGCCTCAAAAGAGAAGGCACAGGAGAGTTTTCTGTCGAAAGAATATTGTACAATACCACGTTATAAGGAAGTACAATTTTGCAGAGTAAAGACATATACATACGTATTGGAAACTCTTTACGAGAAGAAATAACGCATCGTACAAAATTAGCTTGTATCTCCAAAACTACACGTTGTAACTCGAAAAGAATTGTTGTGGCATGTACGTCTGAACATGTAGCATCTAAAGAGAACCAAAAGGAGAATTTTCTTTCGTCAAAATTTTTCAGAAAATCACGATTTAAGGAAATCCCGCATCGTGCGAAATTATCTTGTTTTTCCTAAACAACACGTTGTAAGTCGAAAAGCTTTCATGTTGCGTGTATGTCTAAGTGTGTAGCCTCAAAAGAGAAGGCACAGGACAGTTTTCTCTCGAAAGAATATGTAAGAATACCACTTCATAAGGAAATACAGTTTTGCAGAGTAAAGACATATACGTACGCATTGGAAACTCTTTACGAGAAGAAATAACGCATAGTACAAAATTAGCTTGTATCTCCAAAACTACACGTTGTAACTCGAAAAGAATTGGTGTGGCGTGTACGTCTTAACGTGTAGTCTCAAAAGAGAGCCCAAAGGAGAATTTTCTTTCGTCAAAATTTTTCAGAAAATCACGTTTTAAGGAAATCCCGCATCGTGCGAAATTATCTTGTTTTTCCTAAACAACACGTTGTAACTCGAAAAGCTTTCATGTTGCGTGAATGTCTAAGTGTGTAGCCTCAAAACAGAAGGCACAGGAGAGTTTTCTGTCGAAAGAATATTGTAGAATACCACGTTATAAGGAAATACAATTTTGCAGAGTAAAGACAAATACGTACGTATTGAAAACACATTACGAGAAAAAATAACTCATCGTACAAAATTAGCTTGTATCTCCAAAACTACACGTTGTAACTCGAAAAGAATTGTTGTGGCGTGTACGTCCTAACATGTAGCATCTAAAGAGAACCAGAAGGAGAATTTTCTTTCGTCAAAATTTTTCAGAAAATCACGTTTTAAGGAAATCCCGCATTGTGCGAAATTATCTTGTTTTTCCTAAACAACATGTTGTAAGTCGAAAAGCTTTCATGTTGCGTGTATGTCTAAGTGTGTAGCCTCAAAAGAGAAGGCTCAGGAGAGTTTTCTCTCGAAAGAATATGTAAGAATACCACTTCATAAGGAAATACAGTTTTGCAGAGTAAAGACATATACGTACGTATTGGAAACTCTTTACGAGAAGAAATAACGCATCGTACAAAATTATATTGTATCTCCAAAACTACACGTTGTAACTCGAAAAGAATTGTTGTGGCCTGTACGTCTGAACATGTAGCATCTAACGAGAACCAAAAGAAGAATTTTCTTTCGTCAAAATTTTTCAGAAAATCACGTTTTAAGGAAATCCCGCATCGTGCGAAATTATCTTGTTTTTCCTAAACAACACGTTGTAAGTCGAAAAGCTTTCATGTTGCGTGTATGTCTAAGTGTGTAGCCTCAAAAGAGAAGGCACAGGACAGTTTTCTCTCGAAAGAATATGTAAGAATACCACTTCATAAGGAAATACACATTTGCAGAGTAAAGACATATACGTACGCATTGGAAACTCTTTACGAGAAGAAATAACGCATAGTACAAAATTAGCTTGTATCTCCAAAACTACACGATGTAACTCGAAAAGAATTGGTGTGGCGTGTACGTCTTAACGTGTAGTCTCAAAAGAAAGCCCAAAGGAGAATTTTCTTTCGTCAAAATTTTTCAGAAAATCACGTTTTAAGGAAATCCCGCATAGAACGAAATTATCTTGTTTTTCCTAAACAACACGTTGTAACTCGAAAAGCTTTCGTGTTGCGTGTTGTCTAAGTGTGTAGCCTCAAAACAGAAGGCACAGGAGAGTTTTCTGTCGAAAGAATATTGTAGAATACCACGTTATAAGGAAGTACAATTTTGCAGAGTAAAGACATATACGTACGTATTGGAAACTCTTCAGGAGAAGAAATAACGCATCGTACAAAATTAGCTTGTATCTCCAAAAACTACACGTTGTAACTCGAAAAGAATTGTTGTGGCATGTACGTCTTAACATGTAGCATCTAAAGAGAACCAAAAGGAGAATTTTCTTTCGTCAAAATATTTCAGAAAATCACGTTTTAAGGAAATCCCGCATCGTGCGAAATTATCTTGTTTTTCCTAAACAACACGTTGTAAGTGGAAAAGCTTTCATGTTGCGTGTATGTCTAAGTATGTAGCCTCAAAAAGAAGGCACAGGAGAGTTTTCTCTCGAAAGAATATGTAAGAATACCACTTCATAAGGAAATACAGTTTTGCAGAGTAAAGACATATACTTACGTATTGGAAACTCTTTACGAGAAGAAATAACGCATAGTACAAAATTAGCTTGTATCTCAAAAACTACACGTTGTAACTCGAAAAGAATTGTTGTGGCGTGTACGTCTTAATATGTAGCATCTAACGAGAACCAAAAGAAGAATTTTCTTTCGTCAAAATTTTTCAGAAAATCACGTTTTAAGGAAATCCCGCATCGTGCGAAATTATCTTGTTTTTCCTAAACAACACGTTGTAAGTCGAAAAGCTTTCATGTTGCGTGTATGACTAAGTGTGTAGCCTCAAAAGAGAAGGCACTGGACAGTTTTCTCTCGAAAGAATATGTAAGAATACCACTTCATAAGGAAATACAGTTTTGCAGAGTAAAGACATATATGTACGCATTGGAAACTCTTTACAAGAAGACATAACGCATAGTACAAAATTAGCTTGTATCTCCAAAACTACACGATGTAACTCGAAAAGAATTGGTGTGGCGTGTACGTCTTAACGTGTAGTCTCAAAAGAAAGCCCAAAGGAGAATTTTCTTTCGTCAAAATTTTTCAGAAAATCACGTTTTAAGGAAATCCCGCATAGTGCGAAATTATCTTGTTTTTCCTAAACAACACGTTGTAAGTCGAAAAGCTTTCATGTTGCGTGTATGTCTAAGTATGTAGCCTCAAAAGAGAAGGCACAGGAGAGTTTTCTCTCGAAAGAATATGTAAGAATACCACTTCATAAGGAAATACAGTTTTGCAGAGTAAAGACATATACTTACGCATTGGAAACTGTTTACCAGAAGAAATAACGCATAGTACAAAATTAGCTTGTATCTCCAAAACTACACGTTGTAACTCGAAAAGAATTGGTGTGGCGTGTACGTCTTAACGTGTAGTCTCAAAAGAGAGCACAGAGGAGAATTTTCTTTCGTCAAAATTTTTCAGAAAATCACGTTTTAAGGAAATCCCGCATAGTACGAAATTATCTTGTTTTTCCTAAACAACACGTTGTAACTCGAAAAGCTTTCGTGTTGCGTGTATGTCTAAGTGTGTAGCCTCAAAAGAGAAGGCACAGGAGAGTTTTCTGTCGAAAGAATATTGTAGAATACCACGTTATAAGGAAGTACAATTTTGCAGAGTAAAGACATATACGTACATATTGGAAACTCTTTATGAGAAGAAATAACGCATCGTACAAAATTAGCTTGTATCTCCAAAACTACACGTTGTAACTCGAAAAGAATTGTTGTGGCATGTACGTCTGAACATGTAGCATCTAAAGAGAACTAAAAGGAGAATTTTCTTTCGTCAAAATTTTTCAGAAAATCACGATTTAAGGAAATCCCGCATCGTGCGAAATTATCTTGTTTTTCCTAAACAACACGTTGTAAGTCGAAAAGCTTTCATGTTGCGTGAATGTGTAAGTGTGTAGCCTCAAAAGAGAAGGCACAGGACAGTTTTTTCTCGAAAGAATATGTAAGAATACCACTTCATAAGGAAATACAGTTTTGCAGAGTAAAGACATATACGTACGCATTGGAAACTCTTTACGAGAAGAAATAACGCATAGTACAAAATTAGCTTGTATCTCCAAAACTACACGTTGTAACTCGAAAAGAATTGGTGTGGCGTGTACGTCTTAACGTGTAGTCTCAAAAGAGAGCCCAAAGGAGAATTTTCTTTCGTCAAAATTTTTCAGAAAATCACGTTTTAAGGAAATCCCGCATTGTGCGAAATTATCTTGTTTTTCCTAAACAACACGTTGTAAGTCGAAAAGCTTTCATGTTGCGTGTATGTCTAAGTGTGTAGCCTCAAAAGAGAAGGCTCAGGAGAGTTTTCTCTCGAAAGAATATGTAAGAATACCACTTCATAAGGAAATACAGTTTTGCAGAGTAAAGACATATACGTACGTATTGGAAACTCTTTACGAGAAGAAATAACGCATCGTACAAAATTATATTGTATCTCCAAAACTACACGTTGTAACTCGAAAAGAATTGTTGTGGCGTGTACGTCTGAACATGTAGCATCTAACGAGAACCAAAAGAAGAATTTTCTTTCGTCAAAATTTTTCAGAAAATCACGTTTTAAGGAAATCCCGCATCGTGCGAAATTATCTTGTTTTTCCTAAACAACACGTTGTAAGTCGAAAAGCTTTCATGTTGCGTGTATGTCTAAGTGTGTAGCCTCAAAAGAGAAGGCACAGGAGAGTTTTCTCTCGAAAGAATATGTAAGAATACCACTTCATAAGGAAATACACATTTGCAGAGTAAAGACATATACGTACGCATTGGAAACTCTTTACGAGAAGAAATAACGCATAGTACAAAATTAGCTTGTATCTCCAAAACTACACGTTGTAACTCGAAAAGAATTGGTGTGGCGTGTACGTCTTAACGTGTAGTCTCAAAAGAAAGCCCAAATGAGAATTTTCTTTCGTCAAATTTTTCAGAAAATCACGTTTTAAGGAAATCCCGCATAGTACGAAATTATCTTGTTTTTCCTAAACAACACGTTGTAACTCGAAAAGCTTTCGTGTTGCGTGTTGTCTAAGTGTGTAGCCTCAAAACAGAAGGCACAGGAGAATTTTCTGTCGAAAGAATATTGTAGAATACCACGTTATAAGGAAGTACAATTTTGCAGAGTAAAGACATATACGTACGTATTGGAAACTCGTCAGGAGAAGAAATAACGCATCGTACAAAATTAGCTTGTATCTCCAAAAACTACACGTTGTAACTCGAAAAGAATTGTTGTGGCATGTACGTCTTAACATGTAGCATCTAAAGAGAACCAAAAGGAGAATTTTCTTTCGTCAAAATTTTTCAGAAAATCACGATTTAAGGAAATCCCGCATAGTGCGAAATTATCTTGTTTTTCCTAAACAACACGTTGTAAGTCGAAAAGCTTTCATGTTGCGTGTATGTCTAAGTGTGTAGCCTCAAAAGAGAAGGCACAGGACAGTTTTCTCTCGAAAGAATATGTAAGAATACCACTTCATAAGGAAATACAGTTTTGCAGAGTAAAGACATATACTTACGCATTGGAAACTGTTTACCAGAAGAAATAACGCATAGTACAAAATTAGCTTGTATCTCCAAAACTACACGTTGTAACTCGAAAAGAATTGGTGTGGCGTGTACGTCTTAACGTGTAGTCTCAAAAGAGAGCACAGAGGAGAATTTTCTTTCGTCAAAATTTTTCAGAAAATCACGTTTTAAGGAAATCCCGCATTGTGCGAAATTATCTTGTTTTTCCTAAACAACACGTTGTAACTCGAAAAGCTTTCGTGTTGCGTGTATGTCTAAGTGTGTAGCCTCAAAAGAGAAGGCACAGGAGAGTTTTCTGTCGAAAGAATATTGTAGAATACCACGTTATAAGGAAGTACAATTTTGCAGAGTAAAGACATATACGTACATATTGGAAACTCTTTATGAGAAGAAATAACGCATCGTACAAAATTAGCTTGTATCTCCAAAACTACACGTTGTAACTCGAAAAGAATTGTTGTGGCATGTACGTCTGAACATGTAGCATCTAAAGAGAACTAAAAGGAGAATTTTCTTTCGTCAAAATTTTTCAGAAAATCACGATTTAAGGAAATCCCGCATCGTGCGAAATTATCTTGTTTTTCCTAAACAACACGTTGTAAGTCGAAAAGCTTTCATGTTGCGTGTATGTGTAAGTGTGTAGCCTCAAAAGAGAAGGCACAGGACAGTTTTTTCTCGAAAGAATATGTAAGAATACCACTTCATAAGGAAATACAGTTTTGCAGAGTAAAGACATATACGTACGCATTGGAAACTCTTTACGAGAAGAAATAACGCATAGTACAAAATTAGCTTGTATCTCCAAAACTACACGTTGTAACTCGAAAAGAATTGGTGTGGCGTGTACGTCTTAACGTGTAGTCTCAAAAGAGAGCCCAAAGGAGAATTTTCTTTCGTCAAAATTTTTCAGAAAATCACGTTTTAAGGAAATCCCGCATTGTGCGAAATTATCTTGTTTTTCCTAAACAACACGTTGTAAGTCGAAAAGCTTTCATGTTGCGTGTATGTCTAAGTGTGTAGCCTCAAAAGAGAAGGCTCAGGAGAGTTTTCTCTCGAAAGAATATGTAAGAATACCACTTCATAAGGAAATACAGTTTTGCAGAGTAAAGACATATACGTACGTATTGGAAACTCTTTACGAGAAGAAATAACGCATCGTACAAAATTATATTGTATCTCCAAAACTACACGTTGTAACTCGAAAAGAATTGTTGTGGCGTGTACGTCTGAACATGTAGCATCTAACGAGAACCAAAAGAAGAATTTTCTTTCGTCAAAATTTTTCAGAAAATCACGTTTTAAGGAAATCCCGCATCGTGCGAAATTATCTTGTTTTTCCTAAACAACACGTTGTAAGTCGAAAAGCTTTCATGTTGCGTGTATGTCTAAGTGTGTAGCCTCAAAAGAGAAGGCACAGGAGAGTTTTCTCTCGAAAGAATATGTAAGAATACCACTTCATAAGGAAATACACATTTGCAGAGTAAAGACATATACGTACGCATTGGAAACTCTTTACGAGAAGAAATAACGCATAGTACAAAATTAGCTTGTATCTCCAAAACTACACGTTGTAACTCGAAAAGAATTGGTGTGGCGTGTACGTCTTAACGTGTAGTCTCAAAAGAAAGCCCAAATGAGAATTTTCTTTCGTCAAATTTTTCAGAAAATCACGTTTTAAGGAAATCCCGCATAGTACGAAATTATCTTGTTTTTCCTAAACAACACGTTGTAACTCGAAAAGCTTTCGTGTTGCGTGTTGTCTAAGTGTGTAGCCTCAAAACAGAAGGCACAGGAGAATTTTCTGTCGAAAGAATATTGTAGAATACCACGTTATAAGGAAGTACAATTTTGCAGAGTAAAGACATATACGTACGTATTGGAAACTCGTCAGGAGAAGAAATAACGCATCGTACAAAATTAGCTTGTATCTCCAAAAACTACACGTTGTAACTCGAAAAGAATTGTTGTGGCATGTACGTCTTAACATGTAGCATCTAAAGAGAACCAAAAGGAGAATTTTCTTTCGTCAAAATTTTTCAGAAAATCACGATTTAAGGAAATCCCGCATCGTGCGAAATTATCTTGTTTTTCCTAAACAACACGTTGTAAGTCGAAAAGCTTTCATGTTGCGTGTATGTCTAAGTGTGTAGCCTCAAAAGAGAAGGCACAGGACAGTTTTCTCTCGAAAGAATATGTAAGAATACCACTTCATAAGGAAATACAGTTTTGCAGAGTAAAGACATATACTTACGTATTGGAAACTGTTTACGAGAAGAAATAACGCATAGTACAAAATTAGCTTGTATCTCCAAAACTACACGTTGTAACTCGAAAAGAATTGGTGTGGCGTGTACGTCTTAACGTGTAGTCTCAAAAGAGAGCACAGAGGAGAATTTTCTTTCGTCAAAATTTTTCAGAAAATCACGTTTTAAGGAAATCCCGCATAGTACGAAATTATCTTGTTTTTCCTAAACAACACGTTGTAACTCGAAAAGCTTTCGTGTTGCGTGTATGTCTAAGTGTGTAGCCTCAAAAGAGAAGGCACAGGAGAGTTTTCTGTCGAAAGAATATTGTAGAATACCACGTTATAAGGAAGTACAATTTTGCAGAGTAAAGACATATACGTACATATTGGAAACTCTTTATGAGAAGAAATAACGCATCGTACAAAATTAGCTTGTATCTCCAAAACTACACGTTGTAACTCGAAAAGAATTGTTGTGGCATGTACGTCTGAACATGTAGCATCTAAAGAGAACTAAAAGGAGAATTTTCTTTCGTCAAAATTTTTCAGAAAATCACGATTTAAGGAAATCCCGCATCGTGCGAAATTATCTTGTTTTTCCTAAACAACACGTTGTAAGTCGAAAAGCTTTCATGTTGCGTGTATGTGTAAGTGTGTAGCCTCAAAAGAGAAGGCACAGGACAGTTTTTTCTCGAAAGAATATGTAAGAATACCACTTCATAAGGAAATACAGTTTTGCAGAGTAAAGACATATACGTACGCATTGGAAACTCTTTACGAGAAGAAATAACGCATAGTACAAAATTAGCTTGTATCTCCAAAACTACACGTTGTAACTCGAAAAGAATTGGTGTGGCGTGTACGTCTTAACGTGTAGTCTCAAAAGAGAGCCCAAAGGAGAATTTTCTTTCGTCAAAATTTTTCAGAAAATCACGTTTTAAGGAAATCCCGCATTGTGCGAAATTATCTTGTTTTTCCTAAACAACACGTTGTAAGTCGAAAAGCTTTCATGTTGCGTGTATGTCTAAGTGTGTAGCCTCAAAAGAGAAGGCTCAGGAGAGTTTTCTCTCGAAAGAATATGTAAGAATACCACTTCATAAGGAAATACAGTTTTGCAGAGTAAAGACATATACGTACGTATTGGAAACTCTTTACGAGAAGAAATAACGCATCGTACAAAATTATATTGTATCTCCAAAACTACACGTTGTAACTCGAAAAGAATTGTTGTGGCGTGTACGTCTGAACATGTAGCATCTAACGAGAACCAAAAGAAGAATTTTCTTTCGTCAAAATTTTTCAGAAAATCACGTTTTAAGGAAATCCCGCATCGTGCGAAATTATCTTGTTTTTCCTAAACAACACGTTGTAAGTCGAAAAGCTTTCATGTTGCGTGTATGTCTAAGTGTGTAGCCTCAAAAGAGAAGGCACAGGAGAGTTTTCTCTCGAAAGAATATGTAAGAATACCACTTCATAAGGAAATACACATTTGCAGAGTAAAGACATATACGTACGCATTGGAAACTCTTTACGAGAAGAAATAACGCATAGTACAAAATTAGCTTGTATCTCCAAAACTACACGTTGTAACTCGAAAAGAATTGGTGTGGCGTGTACGTCTTAACGTGTAGTCTCAAAAGAAAGCCCAAATGAGAATTTTCTTTCGTCAAATTTTTCAGAAAATCACGTTTTAAGGAAATCCCGCATAGTACGAAATTATCTTGTTTTTCCTAAACAACACGTTGTAACTCGAAAAGCTTTCGTGTTGCGTGTTGTCTAAGTGTGTAGCCTCAAAACAGAAGGCACAGGAGAATTTTCTGTCGAAAGAATATTGTAGAATACCACGTTATAAGGAAGTACAATTTTGCAGAGTAAAGACATATACGTACGTATTGGAAACTCGTCAGGAGAAGAAATAACGCATCGTACAAAATTAGCTTGTATCTCCAAAAACTACACGTTGTAACTCGAAAAGAATTGTTGTGGCATGTACGTCTTAACATGTAGCATCTAAAGAGAACCAAAAGGAGAATTTTCTTTCGTCAAAATTTTTCAGAAAATCACGATTTAAGGAAATCCCGCATCGTGCGAAATTATCTTGTTTTTCCTAAACAACACGTTGTAAGTCGAAAAGCTTTCATGTTGCGTGTATGTCTAAGTGTGTAGCCTCAAAAGAGAAGGCACAGGACAGTTTTCTCTCGAAAGAATATGTAAGAATACCACTTCATAAGGAAATACAGTTTTGCAGAGTAAAGACATATACTTACGTATTGGAAACTGTTTACGAGAAGAAATAACGCATAGTACAAAATTAGCTTGTATCTCCAAAACTACACGTTGTAACTCGAAAAGAATTGGTGTGGCGTGTACGTCTTAACGTGTAGTCTCAAAAGAGAGCACAGAGGAGAATTTTCTTTCGTCAAAATTTTTCAGAAAATCACGTTTTAAGGAAATCCCGCATAGTACGAAATTATCTTGTTTTTCCTAAACAACACGTTGTAACTCGAAAAGCTTTCGTGTTGCGTGTATGTCTAAGTGTGTAGCCTCAAAAGAGAAGGCACAGGAGAGTTTTCTGTCGAAAGAATATTGTAGAATACCACGTTATAAGGAAGTACAATTTTGCAGAGTAAAGACATATACGTACATATTGGAAACTCTTTATGAGAAGAAATAACGCATCGTACAAAATTAGCTTGTATCTCCAAAACTACACGTTGTAACTCGAAAAGAATTGTTGTGGCATGTACGTCTGAACATGTAGCATCTAAAGAGAACTAAAAGGAGAATTTTCTTTCGTCAAAATTTTTCAGAAAATCACGATTTAAGGAAATCCCGCATCGTGCGAAATTATCTTGTTTTTCCTAAACAACACGTTGTAAGTCGAAAAGCTTTCATGTTGCGTGTATGTGTAAGTGTGTAGCCTCAAAAGAGAAGGCACAGGACAGTTTTTTCTCGAAAGAATATGTAAGAATACCACTTCATAAGGAAATACAGTTTTGCAGAGTAAAGACATATACGTACGCATTGGAAACTCTTTACGAGAAGAAATAACGCATAGTACAAAATTAGCTTGTATCTCCAAAACTACACGTTGTAACTCGAAAAGAATTGGTGTGGCGTGTACGTCTTAACGTGTAGTCTCAAAAGAGAGCCCAAAGGAGAATTTTCTTTCGTCAAAATTTTTCAGAAAATCACGTTTTAAGGAAATCCCGCATTGTGCGAAATTATCTTGTTTTTCCTAAACAACACGTTGTAAGTCGAAAAGCTTTCATGTTGCGTGTATGTCTAAGTGTGTAGCCTCAAAAGAGAAGGCTCAGGAGAGTTTTCTCTCGAAAGAATATGTAAGAATACCACTTCATAAGGAAATACAGTTTTGCAGAGTAAAGACATATACGTACGTATTGGAAACTCTTTACGAGAAGAAATAACGCATCGTACAAAATTATATTGTATCTCCAAAACTACACGTTGTAACTCGAAAAGAATTGTTGTGGCGTGTACGTCTGAACATGTAGCATCTAACGAGAACCAAAAGAAGAATTTTCTTTCGTCAAAATTTTTCAGAAAATCACGTTTTAAGGAAATCCCGCATCGTGCGAAATTATCTTGTTTTTCCTAAACAACACGTTGTAAGTCGAAAAGCTTTCATGTTGCGTGTATGTCTAAGTGTGTAGCCTCAAAAGAGAAGGCACAGGAGAGTTTTCTCTCGAAAGAATATGTAAGAATACCACTTCATAAGGAAATACACATTTGCAGAGTAAAGACATATACGTACGCATTGGAAACTCTTTACGAGAAGAAATAACGCATAGTACAAAATTAGCTTGTATCCCAAAACTACACGTTGTAACTCGAAAAGAATTGGTGTGGCGTGTACGTCTTAACGTGTAGTCTCAAAAGAAAGCCCAAAGGAGAATTTTCTTTCGTCAAATTTTTCAGAAAATCACGTTTTAAGGAAATCCCGCATAGTACGAAATTATCTTGTTTTTCCTAAACAACACGTTGTAACTCGAAAAGCTTTCGTGTTGCGTGTTGTCTAAGTGTGTAGCCTCAAAACAGAAGGCACAGGAGAATTTTCTGTCGAAAGAATATTGTAGAATACCACGTTATAAGGAAGTACAATTTTGCAGAGTAAAGACATATACGTACGTATTGGAAACTCGTCAGGAGAAGAAATAACGCATCGTACAAAATTAGCTTGTATCTCCAAAAACTACACGTTGTAACTCGAAAAGAATTGTTGTGGCATGTACGTCTTAACATGTAGCATCTAAAGAGAACCAAAAGGAGAATTTTCTTTCGTCAAAATTTTTCAGAAAATCACGATTTAAGGAAATCCCGCATCGTGCGAAATTATCTTGTTTTTCCTAAACAACACGTTGTAAGTCGAAAAGCTTTCATGTTGCGTGTATGTCTAAGTGTGTAGCCTCAAAAGAGAAGGCACAGGACAGTTTTCTCTCGAAAGAATATGTAAGAATACCACTTCATAAGGAAATACAGTTTTGCAGAGTAAAGACATATACATACGCATTGGAAACTCTTTACGAGAAGAAATAACGCATAGTACAAAATTAGCTTGTATCTCCAAAACTACACGTTGTAACTCGAAAAGAATTGGTGTGGCGTGTACGTCTTAACGTGTAGTCTCAAAAGAGAGCCCAAAGGAGAATTTTCTTTCGTCAAAATTTTTCAGAAAATCACGTTTTAAGGAAATCCTGCATCGTGCGAAATTATCTTGTTTTTCCTAAACAACACGTTGTCACTCGAAAAGCTTTCGTGTTGCGTGAATGTCTAAGTGTGTAGCCCAAAACAGAAGGCACAGGAGAGTTTTCTGTCGAAAGAATATTGTAGAATACCACGTTATAAGGAAATACAATTTTGCAGAGTAAAGACAAATACGTACGTATTGAAAACACATTACGAGAAAAAATAACTCATCGTACAAAATTAGCTTGTATCTCCAAAACTACACGTTGTAACTCGAAAAGAATTGTTGTGGCGTGTACGTCTTAACATGTAGCATCAAAGAGAACCAAAAGGAGAATTTTCTTTCGTCAAACTTTTCAGAAAATCACGTTTTAAGGAAATCCCGCATCGTGCGAAATTATCTTGTTTTTCCTAAACAACACGTTTTAAGTCGAAAAGCTTTCATGTTGCGTGTATGTCTAAGTGTGTAGCCTCAAAAGAGAAGGCACAGGAGAGTTTTCTCTCGAAAGAATATGTAAGAATACCACATCATAAGGAAATACAGTTTTGCAGAGTAAAGACATATACGTACGTATTGGAAACTCTTTACGAGAAGAAATAACGCATCCTACAAAATTAGCTTGTATCTCCAAAACTACACGTTGTAACTCGAAAAGAATTGTTGTGGCGTGTACGTCTTAACATGTAGCATCTAAAGAGAACCAAAAGGAGAATTTTCTTTCGTCAAAATTTTTCAGAAAATCACGTTTTAAGGATATCCCGCATCGTGCGAAATTATCTTGTTTTTCCTAAACAACACGTTGTAACTCGAAAAGCTTTCATGTTGCGTGAATGTCTAAGTGTGTAGCCTCAAAACAGAAGGCACACGAGAGTTTTCTGTCGAAAGAATATTGTAGAATACCACGTTATAAGGAAATACAATTTTGCAGAGTAAAGACAAATACGTACGTATTGAAAACACATTACGAGAAAAAATAACTCATCGTACAAAATTAGCTTGTATCTCCAAAACTACACGTTGTAACTCGAAAAGAATTGTTGTGGCGTGTACGTCTTAACATGTAGCATCTAAAGAGAACCAGAAGGAGAATTTTCTTTCGTCAAAATTTTTCAGAAAATCACGTTTTAAGGAAATCCCGCATTGTGCGAAATTATATTGTTTTTCCTAAACAACACGTTGTAAGTCGAAAAGCTTTCATGTTGCGTGTATGTCTAAGTGTGTAGCCTCAAAAGAGAAGGCTCAGGAGAGTTTTCTCTCGAAAGAATATGTAAGAATACCACTTCATAAGGAAATACAGTTTTGCAGAGTAAAGACATATACGTACGTATTGGAAACTCTTTACGAGAAGAAATAACGCATCGTACAAAATTATATTGTATCTCCAAAACTACACGTTGTAACTCGAAAAGAATTGTTGTGGCGTGTACGTCTGAACATGTAGCATCTATCGAGAACCAAAAGAAGAATTTTCTTTCGTCAAAATTTTTCAGAAAATCACGTTTTAAGGAAATCCCGCATCGTGCGAAATTATCTTGTTTTTCCTAAACAACACGTTGTAAGTCGAAAAGCTTTCATGTTGCGTGTATGTCTAAGTGTGTAGCCTCAAAAGAGAAGGCACAGGACAGTTTTCTCTCGAAAGAATATGTAAGAATACCACTTCATAAGGAAATACACATTTGCAGAGTAAAGACATATACGTACGCATTGGAAACTCTTTACGAGAAGAAATAACGCATAGTACAAAATTAGCTTGTATCTCCAAAACTACACGTTGTAACTCGAAAAGAATTGGTGTGGCCTGTAGGTCTTAACGTGTAGTCTCAAAAGAAAGCCCAAAGGAGAATTTTCTTTCGTCAAAATTTTTCAGAAAATCACGTTTTAAGGAAATCCCGCATAGTACGAAATTATCTTGTTTTTCCTAAACAACACGTTGTAACTCGAAAAGCTTTCGTGTTGCGTGTTGTCTAAGTGTGTAGCCTCAAAACAGAAGGCACAGGAGAATTTTCTGTCGAAAGAATATTGTAGAATACCACGTTATAAGGAAGTACAATTTTGCAGAGTAAAGACATATACGTACGTATTGGAAACTCTTCAGGAGAAGAAATAACGCATCGTACAAAATTAGCTTGTATCTCCAAAAACTACACGTTGTAACTCGAGAAGAATTGTTGTGGCATGTACGTCTTAACATGTAGCATCTAAAGAGAACCAAAAGGAGAATTTTCTTTCGTCAAAATTTTTCAGAAAATCACGTTTGAAGGAAATCCCGCATCGTGCGAAATTATCTTGTTTTTCCTAAACAACACGTTGTAAGTCGAAAAGCTTTCATGTTGCGTGTATGTCTAAGTGTGTAGCCTCAAAAGAGAAGGCACAGGAGAGTTTTCTCTCGAAAGAATATGTAAGAATACCACTTCATAAGGAAATACAGTTTTGCAGAGTAAAGACATATACTTACGTATTGGAAACTGTTTACGAGAAGAAATAACACATAGTACAAAATTAGCTTGTATCTCCAAAACTACACGTTGTAACTCGAAAAGAATTGGTGTGGCGTGTACGTCTTAACGTGTAGTCTCAAAAGAGAGCACAGAGGAGAATTTTCTTTCGTCAAAATTTTTCAGAAAATCACGTTTTAAGGAAATCCCGCATAGTACGAAATTATCTTGTTTTTCCTAAACAACACGTTGTAACTCGAAAAGCTTTCGTGTTGCGTGTATGTCTAAGTGTGTAGCCTCAAAAGAGAAGGCACAGGAGAGTTTTCTGTCGAAAGAATATTGTACAATACCACGTTATAAGGAAGTACAATTTTGCAGAGTAAAGACATATACATACGTATTGGAAACTCTTTACGAGAAGAAATAACGCATCGTACAAAATTAGCTTGTATCTCCAAAACTACACGTTGTAACTCGAAAAGAATTGTTGTGGCATGTACGTCTGAACATGTAGCATCTAAAGAGAACCAAAAGGAGAATTTTCTTTCGTCAAAATTTTTCAGAAAATCACGATTTAAGGAAATCCCGCATCGTGCGAAATTATCTTGTTTTTCCTAAACAACACGTTGTAAGTCGAAAAGCTTTCATGTTGCGTGTATGTCTAAGTGTGTAGCCTCAAAAGAGAAGGCACAGGACAGTTTTCTCTCGAAAGAATATGTAAGAATACCACTTCATAAGGAAATACAGTTTTGCAGAGTAAAGACATATACGTACGCATTGGAAACTCTTTACGAGAAGAAATAACGCATAGTACAAAATTAGCTTGTATCTCCAAAACTACACGTTGTAACTCGAAAAGAATTGGTGTGGCGTGTACGTCTTAACGTGTAGTCTCAAAAGAGAGCCCAAAGGAGAATTTTCTTTCGTCAAAATTTTTCAGAAAATCACGTTTTAAGGAAATCCCGCATCGTGCGAAATTATCTTGTTTTTCCTAAACAACACGTTGTAACTCGAAAAGCTTTCATGTTGCGTGAATGTCTAAGTGTGTAGCCTCAAAACAGAAGGCACAGGAGAGTTTTCTGTCGAAAGAATATTGTAGAATACCACGTTATAAGGAAATACAATTTTGCAGAGTAAAGACAAATACGTACGTATTGAAAACACATTACGAGAAAAAATAACTCATCGTACAAAATTAGCTTGTATCTCCAAAACTACACGTTGTAACTCGAAAAGAATTGTTGTGGCGTGTACGTCTTAACATGTAGCATCTAAAGAGAACCAGAAGGAGAATTTTCTTTCGTCAAAATTTTTCAGAAAATCACGTTTTAAGGAAATCCCGCATTGTGCGAAATTATCTTGTTTTTCCTAAACAACATGTTGTAAGTCGAAAAGCTTTCATGTTGCGTGTATGTCTAAGTGTGTAGCCTCAAAAGAGAAGGCTCAGGAGAGTTTTCTCTCGAAAGAATATGTAAGAATACCACTTCATAAGGAAATACAGTTTTGCAGAGTAAAGACATATACGTACGTATTGGAAACTCTTTACGAGAAGAAATAACGCATCGTACAAAATTATATTGTATCTCCAAAACTACACGTTGTAACTCGAAAAGAATTGTTGTGGCGTGTACGTCTGAACATGTAGCATCTAACGAGAACCAAAAGAAGAATTTTCTTTCGTCAAAATTTTTCAGAAAATCACGTTTTAAGGAAATCCCGCATCGTGCGAAATTATCTTGTTTTTCCTAAACAACACGTTGTAAGTCGAAAAGCTTTCATGTTGCGTGTATGTCTAAGTGTGTAGCCTCAAAAGAGAAGGCACAGGACAGTTTTCTCTCGAAAGAATATGTAAGAATACCACTTCATAAGGAAATACACATTTGCAGAGTAAAGACATATACGTACGCATTGGAAACTCTTTACGAGAAGAAATAACGCATAGTACAAAATTAGCTTGTATCTCCAAAACTACACGATGTAACTCGAAAAGAATTGGTGTGGCGTGTACGTCTTAACGTGTAGTCTCAAAAGAAAGCCCAAAGGAGAATTTTCTTTCGTCAAAATTTTTCAGAAAATCACGTTTTAAGGAAATCCCGCATAGAACGAAATTATCTTGTTTTTCCTAAACAACACGTTGTAACTCGAAAAGCTTTCGTGTTGCGTGTTGTCTAAGTGTGTAGCCTCAAAACAGAAGGCACAGGAGAGTTTTCTGTCGAAAGAATATTGTAGAATACCACGTTATAAGGAAGTACAATTTTGCAGAGTAAAGACATATACGTACGTATTGGAAACTCTTCAGGAGAAGAAATAACGCATCGTACAAAATTAGCTTGTATCTCCAAAAACTACACGTTGTAACTCGAAAAGAATTGTTGTGGCATGTACGTCTTAACATGTAGCATCTAAAGAGAACCAAAAGGAGAATTTTCTTTCGTCAAAATATTTCAGAAAATCACGTTTTAAGGAAATCCCGCATCGTGCGAAATTATCTTGTTTTTCCTAAACAACACGTTGTAAGTGGAAAAGCTTTCATGTTGCGTGTATGTCTAAGTATGTAGCCTCAAAAAGAAGGCACAGGAGAGTTTTCTCTCGAAAGAATATGTAAGAATACCACTTCATAAGGAAATACAGTTTTGCAGAGTAAAGACATATACTTACGTATTGGAAACTCTTTACGAGAAGAAATAACGCATAGTACAAAATTAGCTTGTATCTCAAAAACTACACGTTGTAACTCGAAAAGAATTGTTGTGGCGTGTACGTCTTAATATGTAGCATCTAACGAGAACCAAAAGAAGAATTTTCTTTCGTCAAAATTTTTCAGAAAATCACGTTTTAAGGAAATCCCGCATCGTGCGAAATTATCTTGTTTTTCCTAAACAACACGTTGTAAGTCGAAAAGCTTTCATGTTGCGTGTATGACTAAGTGTGTAGCCTCAAAAGAGAAGGCACTGGACAGTTTTCTCTCGAAAGAATATGTAAGAATACCACTTCATAAGGAAATACAGTTTTGCAGAGTAAAGACATATATGTACGCATTGGAAACTCTTTACAAGAAGACATAACGCATAGTACAAAATTAGCTTGTATCTCCAAAACTACACGATGTAACTCGAAAAGAATTGGTGTGGCGTGTACGTCTTAACGTGTAGTCTCAAAAGAAAGCCCAAAGGAGAATTTTCTTTCGTCAAAATTTTTCAGAAAATCACGTTTTAAGGAAATCCCGCATAGTGCGAAATTATCTTGTTTTTCCTAAACAACACGTTGTAAGCCGAAAAGCTTTCATGTTGCGTGTATGTCTAAGTATGTAGCCTCAAAAGAGAAGGCACAGGAGAGTTTTCTCTCGAAAGAATATGTAAGAATACCACTTCATAAGGAAATACAGTTTTGCAGAGTAAAGACATATACTTACGCATTGGAAACTGTTTACCAGAAGAAATAACGCATAGTACAAAATTAGCTTGTATCTCCAAAACTACACGTTGTAACTCGAAAAGAATTGGTGTGGCGTGTACGTCTTAACGTGTAGTCTCAAAAGAGAGCACAGAGGAGAATTTTCTTTCGTCAAAATTTTTCAGAAAATCACGTTTTAAGGAAATCCCGCATAGTACGAAATTATCTTGTTTTTCCTAAACAACACGTTGTAACTCGAAAAGCTTTCGTGTTGCGTGTATGTCTAAGTGTGTAGCCTCAAAAGAGAAGGCACAGGAGAGTTTTCTGTTGAACGAATATTGTAGAATACCACGTTATAAGGAAGTACAATTTTGCAGAGTAAAGACATATACATACGTATTGGAAACTCTTTACGAGAAGAAATAACGCATCGTACAAAATTAGCTTGTATCTCCAAAACTACACGTTGTAACTCGAAAAGAATTGTTGTGGCATGTACGTCTGAACATGTAGCATCTAAAGAGAACCAAAAGGAGAATTTTCTTTCGTCAAAATTTTTCAGAAAATCACGATTGAAGGAAATCCCGCATCGTGCGAAATTATCTTGTTTTTCCTAAACAACACGTTGTAAGTCGAAAAGCTTTCATGTTGCGTGTATGTCTAAGTGTGTAGCCTCAAAAGAGAAGGCACAGGACAGTTTTCTCTCGAAAGAATATGTAAGAATACCACTTCATAAGGAAATACAGTTTTGCAGAGTAAAGACATATACGTACGCATTGGAAACTCTTTACGAGAAGAAATAACGCATAGTACAAAATTAGCTTGTATCTCCAAAACTACACGTTGTAACTCGAAAAGAATTGGTGTGGCGTGTACGTCTTAACGTGTAGTCTCAAAAGAGAGCCCAAAGGAGAATTTTCTTTCGTCAAAATGTTTCAGAAAATCACGTTTTAAGGAAATCCCGCATCGTGCGAAATTATCTTGTTTTTCCTAAACAACACGTTGTCACTCGAAAAGCTTTCGTGTTGCATGAATGTCTAAGTGTGTAGCCTCAAAACAGAAGGCACAGGAGAGTTTTCTGTCGAAAGAATATTGTAGAATACCACGTTATAAGGAAATACAATTTTGCAGAGTAAAGACAAATACGTACGTATTGAAAACACATTACGAGAAAAAATAACTCATCGTACAAAATTAGCTTGTATCTCCAAAACTACACGTTGTAACTCGAAAAGAATTGTTGTGGCGTGTACGTCTTAACATGTAGCATCAAAGAGAACCAAAAGGAGAATTTTCTTTCGTCAAAATTTTTCAGAAAATCACGTTTTAAGGAAGTCCCGCATCGTGCGAAATTATCTTGTTTTTCCTAAACAACACGTTTTAAGTCGAAAAGCTTTCATGTTGCGTGTATGTCTAAGTGTGTAGCCTCAAAAGAGAAGGCACAGGAGAGTTTTCTCTCGAAAGAATATGTAAGAATACCACATCATAAGGAAATACAGTTTTGCAGAGTAAAGACATATACGTACGTATTGGAAACTCTTTACGAGAAGAAATAACGCATCCTACAAAATTAGCTTGTATCTCCAAAACTACACGTTGTAACTCGAAAAGAATTGTTGTGGCGTGTACGTCTTAACATGTAGCATCTAAAGAGAACCAAAAGGAGAATTTTCTTTCGTCAAAATTTTTCAGAAAATCACGTTTTAAGGAAATCCCGCATCGTGCGAAATTATCTTGTTTTTCCTAAACAACACGTTGTAACTCGAAAAGCTTTCATGTTGCGTGAATGTCTAAGTGTGTAGCCTCAAAACAGAAGGCACAGGAGAAGTTTTCTGTCGAAAGAATATTATAGAATACCACGTTATAAGGAAATACAATTTTGCAGAGTAAAGACAAATACGTACGTATTGAAAACACATTACGAGAAAAAATAACTCATCGTACAAAATTAGCTTGTATCTCCAAAACTACACGTTGTAACTCGAAAAGAATTGTTGTGGCGTGTACGTCTTAACATGTAGCATCTAAAGAGAACCAGAAGGAGAATTTTCTTTCGTCAAAATTTTTCAGAAAATCACGTTTTAAGGAAATCCCGCATTGTGCGAAATTATCTTGTTTTTCCTAAACAACACGTTGTAAGTCGAAAAGCTTTCATGTTGCGTGTATGTCTAAGTGTGTAGCCTCAAAAGAGAAGGCTCAGGAGAGTTTTCTCTCGAAAGAATATGTAAGAATACCACTTCATAAGGAAATACAGTTTTGCAGAGTAAAGACATATACGTACGTATTGGAAACTCTTTACGAGAAGAAATAACGCATCGTACAAAATTATATTGTATCTCCAAAACTACACGTTGTAACTCGAAAAGAATTGTTGTGGCGTGTACGTCTGAACATGTAGCATCTAACGAGAACCAAAAGAAGAATTTTCTTTCGTCAAAATTTTTCAGAAAATCACGTTTTAAGGAAATCCCGCATCGTGCGAAATTATCTTGTTTTTCCTAAACAACACGTTGTAAGTCGAAAAGCTTTCATGTTGCGTGTATGTCTAAGTGTGTAGCCTCAAAAGAGAAGGCACAGGACAGTTTTCTCTCGAAAGAATATGTAAGAATACCACTTCATAAGGAAATACACATTTGCAGAGTAAAGACATATACGTACGCATTGGAAACTCTTTACGAGAAGAAATAACGCATAGTACAAAATTAGCTTGTATCTCCAAAACTACACGATGTAACTCGAAAAGAATTGGTGTGGCGTGTACGTCTTAACGTGTAGTCTCAAAAGAAAGCCCAAAGGAGAATTTTCTTTCGTCAAAATTTTTCAGAAAATCACGTTTTAAGGAAATCCCGCATCGTGCGAAATTATCTTGTTTTTCCTAAACAGCACGTTGTAACTCGAAAAGCTTTCGTGTTGCGTGTATGTCTAAGTGTGTAGCCTCAAAAGAGAAGGCACAGGAGAGTTTTCTCTCGAAAGAATATTGTAGAATACCACGTTATAAGGAAGTACAATTTTGCAGAGTAAAGACATATACGTACGTATTGGAAACTCTTCACGAGAAGAAATAACGCAACGTACAAAATTAGCTTGTATCTCCAAACTACACGTTGTAACTCGAAAAGAATGGTTGTGGCGTGTACGTCTTAACATGTAGCATCTAAAGAGAACCAAAAGGAGAATTTTCTTTCGTCAAAATTTTTCAGAAAATCACGTTTTAAGGAAATCCCGCATCGTGCGAAATTATCTTGTTTTTCCTAAACAACACGTTGTAAGTCGAAAAGCTTTCATGTTGCGTGTATGTCTCAGTGTGTAGCCTCAAAAGAGAAGGCACAGGAGAGTTTTCTCTCGAAAGAGTATTGTAGAATACCCCGTTATAAGGAAGTACAATTTTGCAGAGTAAAGACAAATACGTACGTATTGAAAACACTTTACGAGAAGATACAACGCATCGTACAAAATTAGCTTGTATCTCCAAAACTACACGTTGTAACTCGAAAAGAATTGTTGTGGCATGTACGTCGGAACATGTAGCATCTAAAGAGAACCAAAAGGAGAATTTTCTTTCGTCAAAATTTTTCAGAAAATCACGTTTTAAGGAAATCCCGCATCGTGCGAAATTATCTTGTTTTTCCTAAACAACACGTTGTAACTCGAAAAGCTTTCATGTTGAGTGAATGTCTAAGGGTGTAGCCTCAAAACAGAAGGCACAGGAGAGTTTTCTGTCGAAAGAATATTGTAGAATACCACGTTATAAGGAAATACAATTTTGCAGAGTAAAGACAAATACGTACGTATTGAAAACACTTTGCGAGAAAAAATAATTCATCGTACAAAATTAGCTTGTATCTCCAAAACTACACGTTGTAACTCGAAAAGAATTGTTGTGGCGTGTACGTCTTAACATGTAGCATCTAAAGAGAACCAAAAGGAGAATTTTCTTTCGTCAAAATTTTTCAGAAAATCACGTTTTAAGGAAATCCCGCATTGTGCGAAATTATCTTGTTTTTCCTAAACAACACGTTGTAAGTCGAAAAGCTTTCATGTTGCGTGTATGTCTAAGTGTGTAGCCTCAAAAGAGAAGGCTCAGGAGAGTTTTCTCTCGAAAGAATATGTAAGAATACCACTTCATAAGGAAATACAGTTTTGCAGAGTAAAGACATATACGTACGTATTGAAACTCTTTACGAGAAGAAATAACGCATCGTACAAAATTAGCTTGTATCTCAAAAACTACACGTTGTAACTCGAAAAGAATTGTTGTGGCGTGTACGTCTTAACATGTAGAATCTAAAGAGAACCAAAAGAAGAATTTTCTTTCGTCAAAATTTTTCAGAAAATCACGTTTTAAGGAAATCCCGCATCGTGCGAAATTATCTTGTTTTTCCTAAACAACACGTTGTAAGTCGAAAAGCTTTCATGTTGCGTGTATGTCTAAGTGTGTAGCCTCAAAAGAGAAGGCACAGGACAGTTTTCTCTCGAAAGAATATGTAAGAATACTACTTCATAAGGAAATACAGTTTTGCAGAGTAAAGACATATACGTACGCATTGGAAACTCTTTACGAGAAGAAATAACGCATAGTACAAAATTAGCATGTATCTCCAAAACTACACGTTGTAACTCGAAAAGAATTGGTGTGGCGTGTACGTCTTAACGTGTAGTCTCAAAAGAAAGCCCAAAGGAGAATTTTCTTTCGTCAAAATTTTTCAGAAAATCACGTTTTAAGGAAATCCCGCATCGTGCGAAATTATCTTGTTTTTCCTAAACAACACGTTGTAAGTCGAAAAGCTTTCATGTTGCGTGTATGTCTAAGTGTGTAGCCTCAAAAGAGAAGGCACAGGACAGTTTTCTCTCGAAAGAATATGTAAGAAAACCACTTCATAAGGAAATACACATTTGCAGAGTAAAGACATATACGTACGCATTGGAAACTCTTTACGAGAAGAAATAACGCATAGTACAAAATTAGCTTGTATCTCCAAAACTACACGATGTAACTCGAAAAGAATTGGTGTGGCGTGTACGTCTTAACGTGTAGTCTCAAAAGAAAGCCCAAAGGAGAATTTTCTTTCATCAAAATTTTTCAGAAAATCACGTTTTAAGTAAATCCCGCATCGTGCGAAATTATTTTGTTTTTCCTAAACAGCACGTTGTAACTCGAAAAGCTTTCGTGTTGCGTGTATGTCTAAGTGTGTAGCCTCAAAAGAGAAGGCACAGGAGAGTTTTCTCTCGAAAGAATATTGTAGAATACCACGTTATAAGGAAGTACAATTTTGCAGAGTAAAGACATATACGTACGTATTGGAAACTCTTCACGAGAAGAAATAACGCAACGTACAAAATTAGCTTGTATCTCCAAACTACACGTTGTAACTCGAAAAGAATGGTTGTGGCGTGTACGTCTTAACATGTAGCATCTAAAGAGAACCAAAAGGAGAATTTTCTTTCGTCAAAATTTTTCAGAAAATCACGTTTTAAGGAAATCCCGCATCGTGCGAAATTATCTTGTTTTTCCTAAACAACACGTTGCAAGTCGAAAAGCTTTCATGTTGCGTGTATGTCTCAGTGTGTAGCCTCAAAAGAGAAGGCACAGGAGAGTTTTCTCTCGAAAGAGTATTGTAGAATACCCCGTTATAAGGAAGTACAATTTTGCAGAGTAAAGACAAATACGTACATATTGAAAACACTTTACGAGAAGATACAACGCATCGTACAAAATTAGCTTGTATCTCCAAAACTACACGTTGTAACTCGAAAAGAATGGTTGTGGCATGTACGTCGGAACATGTAGCATCTAAAGAGAACCAAAAGGAGAATTTTCTTTCGTCAAAATTTTTCAGAAAATCACGTTTTAAGGAAATCCCGCATCGTGCGAAATTATCTTGTTTTTCCTAAACAACAGGTTGTAACTCGAAAAGCTTTCATGTTGCGTGAATGTCTAAGGGTGTAGCCTCAAAACAGAAGGCACAGGAGAGTTTTCTGTCGAAAGAATATTGTAGAATACCACGTTATAAGGAAATACAATTTTGCAGAGTAAAGACAAATACGTACGTATTGAAAACACTTTGCGAGAAAAAATAATTCATCGTACAAAATTAGCTTGTATCTCCAAAACTACACGTTGTAACTCGAAAAGAATTGTTGTGGCGTGTACGTCTTAACATGTAGCATCTAAAGAGAACCAAAAGGAGAATTTTCTTTCGTCAAAATTTTTCAGAAAATCACGTTTTAAGGAAATCCCGCATTGTGCGAAATTATCTTGTTTTTCCTAAACAACACGTTGTAAGTCGAAAAGCTTTCATGTTGCGTGTATGTCTAAGTGTGTAGCCTCAAAAGAGAAGGCTCAGGAGAGTTTTCTCTCGAAAGAATATGTAAGAATACCACTTCATAAGGAAATACAGTTTTGCAGAGTAAAGACATATACGTACGTATTGAAACTCTTTACGAGAAGAAATAACGCATCGTACAAAATTAGCTTGTATCTCAAAAACTACACGTTGTAACTCGAAAAGAATTGTTGTGGCGTGTACGTCTTAACATGTAGCATCTAAACAGAACCAAAAGAAGAATTTTCTTTCGTCAAAATTTTTCAGAAAATCACGTTTTAAGGAAATCCCGCATCGTGCGAAATTATCTTGTTTTTCCTAAACAACACGTTGTAAGTCGAAAAGCTTTCATGTTGCGTGTATGTCTAAGTGTGTAGCCTCAAAAGAGAAGGCACAGGACAGTTTTCTCTCGAAAGAATATGTAAGAATACTACTTCATAAGGAAATACAGTTTTGCAGAGTAAAGACATATACGTACGCATTGGAAACTCTTTACGAGAAGAAATAACGCATAGTACAAAATTAGCATGTATCTCCAAAACTACACGTTGTAACTCGAAAAGAATTGGTGTGGCGTGTACGTCTTAACGTGTAGTCTCAAAAGAAAGCCCAAAGGAGAATTTTCTTTCGTCAAAATTTTTCAGAAAATCACGTTTTAAGGAAATCC